>NC_141545.1:19958102-20200602 GCF_021556685.1 Rattus norvegicus
CTCTTATGTAGCTCTGGTTATTGTGGAATTCACTATGCAGACCAGTACAATTTCAGAGGTTCAGCCCAATATCAGCATGATGGGAAGCAAGGCAAATTTGATGCTGGAGGAGTCAAGGTTTCTGCATTTTTTCCATTTGTTTATTTATTGTTTACCTTTTATTTATTTATTTTATTTATTTTATTTATTGTTCCTCCCTCCTCTCCTCTCAGCCCCACCCTCACAAATCCCTCCTTCCATTATTCTCTCCCTGTCTCAGAGAAGGGGAAGCCCCCCTTGGTTACCACCTCACCCTGGGAAATCAAGTCCCAGCAGGATTAAGTTCATCCTCTCCCACTGAGGCCTGGCCAGGCAGGTCAGCTAGGGAAAAGAGATCCGATGGCAGGCAACAAAGTCTTAGACAGCCCACCCCTTCTGGTTGTTATCAGATCTACATGAAAACTAAGCTGTGCGTTGGCTACAAATGTACAGGGAGCCTAGGTCCAGCCCCTGCAAGCACTCTGGTTGGTGGTTCAGTCTCTGTGAGCCCCCATGGTCCAGGTTAGTTGACTCTGGATCTTCTTGTGGTGTCCTTTAACCCTGTGGCACACTAAAGCCCATTTCTTTCCCCACTCTTTCACAAGACCTCCTTAGCGCTGCCTGATGGTTGGCTGTGGGTTTCTTCATCTGTCTCCATTTGCTGCTGGATGAAGCCTCTGAGGAGACTGTGATATTATGCTCCTGTCTGCAAGCATATCAGACTATCAGTAATAGTGTCTGGGGTTGGCTCTCTCAAATGAGATGGGCCTCAAGTTGGGACAGTCATTGGTTGGCCATTTCCTCAATCTCTGTTCCATCTTCATGGAGGCAGCAGGGGGAGACTAGATTCAACATTGGGAGGAGCTTAAGGATTGAAGACCTCAAAGCTTGCATCCACAGTGTCCTGCTTCCTCCATCAATGCCGCACCTACTCCAACAAGGCCACACCTCCTAAAGGTGCCACTCCCTATGGCCAGCCATTCACACACAGGAGTCTATGGCGGCCAAACCTATTCAAACCATCACACACGTGGAGTCACTTCAGAAGGGTAATGTCTAGATTGTCCCTCATACTCATATCCCACTCAGGCTTCTGCAATGTAGATCTGAGTTCATGCCAGAATGAACAACAATTCCCTAGTCCCTGCTGTCCATTATTCACTGGCAGGTTTTCCCTCTCAAGTTAGACTCAGAAGAAAGATAGGTCCCACTCTGGCCTCAACTGGAAACACGCGACACATCTGTCTGATTAGCCTGGAGGTAGAACTTCATGGTGAGAGTTCCTCTCGTCAGCCATGGCGCACCCCGTGCACCTTACCCTGCACAGGACAACAGGGCACTCGGCTCTCTCTCATGTCACCTGCTTCAGGCTCAGATTAGTTAATTAGTGCTGATGAGAGAGCCCAAGGCTTCACACACCCTGTCACAGCCCAAAAGCTCCTCTTCTAGGAGCTCGTATTCCCAAGTGCAAGATGCTGAACTCTCTCGGCCCTGCTGCTGGACTGCACAGTAGAAGTCACCATTTTTAAATCAAAGTGAACACAGACAGAAAAGAGCTTGAGATGAACACTGGTTCCAGTCTATGAGTGACAATTTCTTTTGCAGCTCACCATGGCACTCGGTCTTCCAGAAGTCCCTGTGAGTAAAGTCTTCCTGCGGCTCTACTCAGTAAGGGGCATTCCAACGTTGCCGTTCTACGAACAGAACGTGCGTTTAAGTGCTCCACGGCTATGCTCAACCCACTCCACAACCCATGCTGCACAAGGCTTCTGGTTTACAGTAACACTCCTACCCCAAAGTCAGCCACCCTCACCAACATTTAAACAAGAATCTGAAAGCCGTGTATCAGACCCAAGTCATCTGCCGCCACACTACCCAGAAATGTCAGCCCTAAGAGCTGTCCTCCATTTTAAAGTAAATACATCATCCCTTACTGTTTTGCTTTTTTTTTTTTTTTAAGAACTCCGAGAATACGAGAATACGTTTTAAAGCGACAAAGACTTCCCCTAACATTCTGAAGTCAGACTTGTAAGGAACAACTATGGCAATTGTTTCCTCCTCCCCTCTGGGGTTAACATTTGTGTAGCTATCTCTTGTGGTTGGCACACCCTGTACTGATGAGAAAGAGCCATCTGCTTTACTGTCTGAAAAACACCACTTGTCTGCTATTCCCCTGCTGGTAAGGGGACTGTACTGAAACCAAGTACTCCTGAGGCCAATCTGCTTCTGAGACATCAGTTGTCTCTGTACCAAAAACACACTCAAAATCTACACATTATCTCCACTTAAAATCAGGGATGCATTCAAACCTCATCTTAGGCCTACGTTCGCGCTGTTTATTATGACTTGAATCCAAGCAAGATAATAGCAATGGTACATTTTTTTTTTTTTTAGAGCTGGGGAAAGTCCTGTTCCTCTGGTGATAACAAAGTGTCCCTGTGGACAAATGACATCACTGGCTCCCAGGTCCTGAATTGTTAATGCTGTGAATTGGTGCCATGAGCTGATACAGCTCAGCACTGCTCTGAAATATTCACACATTCAAAGAAAACAAAACGCTGTGTTTACTTAGGCAGCACATACACTGAGACAAACAAGCAGAGTTCATACCAGAATTATAGGGCTTTTTTTTTTTTAAAGGTTTTCTCTTTACTTTTAATCGTGTGTGTTTGTGTATGTTTCTGTGTAGGTATATGCACCTGAATGCAGTGTCCACAGAGTCCAGAAGAGGACATCAGATCTCTTGAAACTGGAGTCACAGGTAGAGGAAAACTACATGACATATGTGGTGGGAACCAAATTCATCTCCTCTTTAAGAGCCATAAAGCCATCTCTCTAGTCCCCCAAAGCTTTACTCTTAATATGTCAAAAGAAATGAACCACAAACTTTATAGATTGAGTTTTGGGGTTTTTTTTAGGATGTGTGTGTGTGTGTGTGTGTGTGTGTGTGTGTGTGTGTGTGTGAGAGAGAGAGAGAGAGAGAGAGAGAGAGAGAGAGAGAGAGAGAGAATGGAGAACAGAAGTATAAGTTAGGGATTTTTGTCTATCTTTTGCCATCTCACTTTTTAAGACAGGATCCATCACTGACTCTGGAGCTTGCCAATCTGGCTAGAGTAGCTAGCCAGAAAGTTCCTGGATCCACTCCTCTCCCCCAGATCTGGGGTTAGAAGCTTTTGCCACTGAATCTAGCTAGTGTTCTAAGTGGGGACAGGGCTCCAAATGCTCGAATGGTAAACCCAGAGCTCTGGGTTTAGTTTTCATTATAAAAGGAAAAAGAATTTCCAGCCTTCAATTCACCCAGGTTGATTTGCAATATTTCACAAGCAACTCTTTGGTAGCAATATGCACAAAATCCTGGGGAAATGTCTTATTTATGCTATACACTTCTGTGCCACATCATTTGTTTTCAATGTGAGGTAGGAAAGATTAAACAGTTCCCAAGACTTGTTCTATAATTGAAAACCTCTTATCCCCTTTACTCCAAACGAGAAGACCTGTATCTAAGTGTTCTGAAGTTGACCTAGCAAGGCAGACACTGACGTATGTTCTGCAGGCCCTGTCACACCTACTCAGCTGGTTATTACGGAACCTAAAGCCACAGACACCACAGCAACAATGAGCACTGAGTCAACAGAACTTTACTTACAGGAGTGCTGTAAAGGAAGCATCAGGAAACAGGACAGTGCAAAGAGGTATTCAAGTTCGGTACAATACAGTTCACAAGATTACACAGGCTTTGTCACTCTCGTGGGTAAAAAGAAACAGTAGCCATGTTTACGGTCCACAATAGCAACCTGAGCTATTCGGAACAGCCTTCACTCAGGGCTTACCATGTGCCAAGCACGGTTCTAAACCTTCTGCACTGATATCTGCTCGGTCCTAGCCCAGGTGGTTGCAGTAGAGGGGGATCCTTTTCATTCACTACTAGAATTACAAATGACAAAAGTGGGCTGGGGACATGACTCAGAAGCTAAGAGCTAAGAGGTCTGCATTATGAAAATGAGGACCTACCTAAGTTATAATTCCCAGCACCCAGCTACAACAGCAGGGATGGTAATGTACAACTGTCACTCAGGGACTTGCTGGTTACCAATCTACTAGCCCCAGGTTCAGTGGGAGGCTCCGCATGAGAAAATAAGGTAGAGAGTGATAGGACACCTGACATCCTCCTCTCTTTTCTATAAGTGGAGGTGTGCGTGTGTGCGCACTCATGCACATACACATACACACACACACACACACACACACACACACACACCTTTAGAGAATGGCAAATGGGTACACAAAGAGCCCTGTGGCATGCACCCAACAGAGCACTGGAGACTTTCCAGCACATGTCCCCTGTTACTGTCCTCACTGTTCACCTCTTCAGTTCTACCAGCCCAAGACCTAAAGCTTTGCCCGCTAGCTATGATTCCCAATTCGCCCTTTCTATTCGATCTTCCCTACCCCAAGCAGACTGCTGTGCCTCAGGAATATGAAAACTAGATGAAAAATAGAGAAGTAAGATACGTTGAATTTGCAACCGTCTGATACGGTCTGGAAGAGAATAAATGTTTCCCACAAAAGTGAGCCAGACAAGAGGTGATTTTTAAATACACACATCAATAGCAATCGCTCAGAAAGAAAAGCACCTTTGACGTAAACAGCAAGTGCCAGGGCAAGTGCCATCTTCCCCCTGATGCTGGGGGAAGAAACGGAGGCCCCTCCTTCTCTTAGGAAGCAGACACGGTCTTACCTGAGAAGTGACACAACAACACTTAACTCAGCCCTTCATGTTTCATCTGTTACAGATTGTCTTACTCTTGGGTGACATTACTACTAGGTCTAATTTTAGTTGGAGTACAATAAAACACTCATAAAAATGTGACAGGACTCCTTCCTGCTGCAGATTCCTTTCTCTCTGAATTATGACTTCTGCAGTGAGTGGAGGACGGGCCAGCATCGCTTTCCAAGGCTCACTCTACCCTGCAACGTTCATCTTTAAAGACAGTGTCAGCAGCAGCACCGGTCGATAGGGACGTAAAGATGTTTTGGTTATTCTAATTTTCTAAGAGAAACGCTATCTTAATATTCGCTTTGTGTTGCAGTTTGGTTACAACCATGTGTAGCAAAATAATAAAGTAAATAAGACATAATCGCCATCAATACCAACAACGCACTGCATTCTGCAGCTACAGGACTCTATTATCTGATCTCATCATTCAGGCAACTAGGGTTTGACTTAACCCAGCAGCAAAGAAGCGGGCAGTTGGGCTGGCAAAGGAAAGGGAAATCATCCTAGTTTTGATCCCAGGTTAGTGGGTCAGGGCCATGCATCAAATGTACCCATTTCTCTTCCTTTCTTGTCCCTCCCACCCCAAACAATTTCCAAAGAAAATTCTACTTGAGCACAGCCGTATTTGGTAGTTGTGTACTCTCTATTCCTCTTTATGCTACAGATAGAGAGATGTGAGACAGCCTGAAAAGCCTAAGATAATTTCTTATGTCCCATTACAGAGGATGTTTACAAAGCCCAGGTCTAGACAAGTGCTCTGATGGCAAATACAGTGCAAATCACGAGTGTGACCAGGAAAAGAAGGTCTGCACACCGTTGTAAGAAGAAAAAAAAATATTATCACTAGGCACTTGCTTGGCAGAGGAAAAGCACAGGATGAAACACCAGGCACATGGCTTGCAGTTTTCCAATACACAAGAAAAGAATCAAGGTAGGACCCGGAATGAGGTAAAGTCCTGTGATGGCTTGCATGCAGACAAGCCCCTAAAGGCGCACACATGACAAGCGATCCTGGCCTTCTTCCCATCTACGTAAGTTAGCAACCTTCAAGTCCAGATCTCATGAAATTACAACCTTAAAAAGTAAGGCTACCAAAAATGATATTCCTAAAAATGTGCTCGAGAGGGGGCTGTGTCACCAACTTAGAGAGAGGGAGAGGGGTGGGGAGGGAGACAGAGAGAGACAGAGAGAAACAAAGAGAGACAGAGAGAGACTTAGGAGCCAGTAGTCACAGTTGTTTACCTACCCAAGAGACGATCTTTCCTTTCTCTTTAAAAATCAAGACAGTAAGTAGCAGAAGAAGTGATAGACAAAAGATGCAAACCAAAAGCAAACTGAAGAGAAAGGCAAAAGCCTTAAGCTTTTTTCCAAAGATTTGAACCATCCTCCAGAGAAATGTAAATGACAACTACAGAGACAGCCTTTCTCACCTAGCTGGCAAGAACCCACTCTACTGACAAGGCTGAGAGGCTGGAAGCTGCAAATGCTACTGACTACTGACTACAGTGGAAGGTAAATTCCCACAAAGGACAAGCTTTCAATAGCTAACAAAATGCCCAGCACTTCTACAGCTGTGGAGAGCGGTGAGGAAAATCTCTATTACTATTAAGGGTAATCACCAGGATGGATTGTGAAGTAAACACGAGGTGGGGAACAAAACTGAAAACACTGCCTGTGCAGAGGAAACACCAAGTGTTACAACAAAAATAAAAATAATTGCTTATGGGAGCGCACCGGGAAGGAGGAGAATTAGAAATACCTGAAATTCCCAAAATATACCTTTTTTGTGCTACCTCAAGTGTTACACACATACACCACAGGGAAGGAAGAATACACAGAGAGGCACACAATGACAGAAAGAGTATTAAACCAGAAATGATAGATAGCTCAGTGGTCAAGAGCACTTGCTGTTCTTTCAAGAGCTCCGAGTTTGGGCATAAACACTCATGTTGGGACACTCACATGGGATCCAATGCCCTCCCCTGGCCTCTGCAGGCACCTACATATGTTTTACATACACACACACACATACACATACACACACACACACACACACACACACACACTCAGATAATTTTTGAACACTCAGTACAATATATAAATTATAGAACTAATACAGTATCTCCCCCAAAGAATTACTTGAAGAGACTTTGAAAGTCAGTGCTCTATCTACCCAGCTATGCTAAAATATACTGAGAGGACTTCCCTCAAAGTAAAAAAAAAAAAAAAACAGCAAAGAAAACCTGAGTTTTATTCTGTACTTTTTGTAATGCGATGCTACAATATTTTAAGGTTTCTACATATGTAGGCTAAAGCAGATCTGGATCCCAGTTAGAGTTATTTACAAAAAAAAACCAAACAAACAAACAAACAAATGGCTTTCGAGCTAAAGAACGAAAGGGGCAACGAAAGCACAAAATGAAAGAAGTGAAGTCTCCTGCGGTGGCGCTCGATGGGCATCTCTAGCACTGGCACCACCACACTTTCCGACCCTGGTCAGAAGGGTTCTGGAGGCGTGGCCTCCAGCTGCACTGCTCCCTACTCGTGGTTTCCCCTTCCTGTCTGCCTCCCAGGAAACCAGAGCTTCTTGGAAGAAACATCCAGGCGATGGAAAAGCATAAGGTACCCACTGCTTTCCCCAAACTGGAAGGGACAACGATCGGTAAGCATTCCTATTACCACCGATCCTCGGCAAACTCCCTTTTCACAGGCACTGGTTTGAGACTCACACTGCAGTCGCTGTGGCCTGCAGCCAGTTCACAGGCTATAATAGGATAAACACAAAATTCCTATGTGGCAGCAATGGACTCCAGAGTTAAAAATACCACACGATCATGCTAAATAACACTAACAGTGGAGCATGAAGCTTGTATGTACAGGACTAGCAGCCTAAAAATTAAATACTCTGATAAGAGAAACCAAGGTGTAATCAAATGGACAAAGAGACATGTTGCCCCCTTGGGGGGAATTAGAGGACGGATGGAAAGAGTTGAAGGAGCTCGCAACCCCATGAGAACAACAACGCCAACCAACCAGAGCTTCCAGAAACTAAACCACTACTGAAAGACTATACATGGACTGACCCAGGGCTCCAACTGCATAGCTAGCAGAGAATAGCCTTGTTGGGGCACCAGTGGAAGGGGAAGCCCTTGGTCCTGCCAAGGTTGGACCATCAGTGTAAGGGAATATGGGGGGGACAGTAAGGGGGATGGATGGTGGGAGTACCCCTAGGGGGGAGGGGGAGGGGAGGGAATGGAGGCTTATGGACAGGAAACCGGGAAAGGGAATAACATTTGAAATGTAAGTAAAGAAATATATCTAATAAAAAAAAAAGAAAGAAAAAGAATTATAAAATCTAAAAAAAAAAACAACAAAAGATATATGTTCACTGACTGAAAGACTCTGTAAACAGTAAATATCGATTCTCTCAAAATACGTCTATAGATTTAATGTAATTCTTGTCAAAATCCCATAAACATATGAGGAGTCGGAATGAGCGTGCCAACTTTTACATTAACAGGAAAGTAACTAGTAGTTAAAATAGCTTTTGAAAAGAAAGTGAAGAAATAACTAAATTTGGAGAAAGATCACACAGCTGTAAGAACGAGGGACTGGGAGATAGGCTGGGCAATGGAACACTGCAGAAAACCCCAAAGCAGACTCACAAACACACTGAATGACTGCTCTGGCGTAGTATCAAAGTAATCCAACGAAGTACGAATAGCCTTCTCAGCAAATGACACAGAAACAATTACACATTTATCAGCTGGGGGGAAAAAAATCTTTATACGAAATTAACTGCAAATGGACTACATCATGAACTACAAAGCCACACACTTTTTAAAGCTTTAGGATCCGAGGCGTGCGGAATTCTTATATTTGACACCAAGACCGTGATCCACAAGGAAAACAATACTCAGCTAGAGGCTTTCAAAATAAAAAACGCTTTTCTCTGCAGAGACTCCACTAGGAGTCCGAAAAGGCAAGCCTTGCAGATGCTGCTGCTGTCCAGAGCAGCTTGCTGTCGGCCATGATCAACTCCACTGTGGTGTTCGAGGCTGAGGTTTTTGTTTGGTTTGGTTGGGGAAGAAAAGTGACTGTGCTGTTGTTGCTGTCATTGTTGTGAGAGCGAAGGTTAGGAGAAAGGAGTTCACTACATAGCCAAGCCGGTTTTGAATGCTGACCCTCCTGCTTCTACCTCTCAAGTGCTGGTGTCAGAGGAATATGAGGCCATAACTCGTCCACCCCTGCTGTGTTCTGAAATGCACTGTTTATCAGTGAGAAGCCCTCTATCCTCACTTTCTTGGAGCCATTTGCAAGCTAAGATCCAAAGGCAGCATGTAACATTCATGCTCTGAACACTGGATAGAGAGGACATGTTTGTAAGGCTTCCTTCTGTCACAGGATTACTCCCAAGGGTTATGCCTCAGAGTGTTAGCTTACATGCATGTGGTACCAATGGCAGGACCACCGAGAGGAAGAACTTTACTCTGAGCATCACGGTCCTGGCATCTTTCCATGGCAAATGCTGTACTGAATACAAAGGGCTCATTTTTCATAGTTTGTCCACTGCCAGGACGTGAGTGGCTAGATGGCAGGCGTGTGGCCTCTGGCAAGGAGAAAGGGACATGAACAACATGAAAGTCGTGAAGCACTGAGGTCTAGGAAGCTGTGGACATCACTGAGGCATGTGACCTGTGTCCTCATCATATGGACAAGTGGTCACAACCCCTTTGGGGTCACATTCAGATATCTCGCATATCAGATATTTACACTCTGATTCCGAACAGTAGCAAAATTACAGTGATGATGCAGCAACAGAAATAATTGTATGGTTGGGTTACCACAACATGGAGAGCTGTATTAAAGGGTCACAGCATTGGGAAGGCTGAGGACACTGATGTGGACAACCCCTGCTCACAGGACAGCATTCCACTCCATAATTAAGAAATGAAAACTAAATGATGAACAAATAAAAATAAAAATAAACAGGCTACAGAAAGAAGAGAAAAACATTTGTATATTTTATGTTCAATGTAAGACAAGTATTCAAACTATGTAAAAAAACAAAACAAAACAAAAAAAAACTCTCAAAATTCATCAGAAGAAAATACCCAATTGGAAAATAAGTAAGATGCAATAAAATGTACATGCAGAGGGGCTGGGGATTTAGCTCAGTGGTAGAGCGCTTACCTAGGAAGCGCAAGGCCCTGGGTTCGGTCCCCAGCTCCGAAAAAAAAGAACCAAAAAAAAAAAAATGTACATGCAGAGGACACATAAGCACATCAAAAATGTTCAGTATCAGGGGGCTGCAAGTAAAAAACAAAATAAAGTGCAGGCATACAGATGCTTAAAGGCACACTAGTCTCCTCTATTCATAATTTATTTTTCATTGTTTGAGTTAATCATAATCAACAATGGTCTGAAAATATCAAATGGAAAGTTCCAGAAGCAAAAAAAAAATCATATTTTAAGTAGCTTTCATTAATATATATTATATTTTTTCTAGAGTATAATTGCAGAAATGCAATTAGCATATAACCCAAAAATTATATTCTTGGTCACTTAGCATACCCTCACCCCACGAATGGACTGTGTACAAGCACAAATATTGACAGCGGCGTTATCTGGAAGATAATGCTCTCTCTGTTGGTGGCTCTCACCTACGGGTCACAATATCAGATATTCTGCATGCCAGGTATTTACATTACTACTCATTACAGTAGCAAAAATTACAGCACAAAGTGGCAACAAAATGATTTTGTGAGTGGGCAGTGTGTCCCCGCAACATGAGAAACTGTATTAAAGGGTCACAGCACCAGGAAGGCTGAGAGGCACAGCTCTATAGGGAGGCCCTCTACAGGGAAATGAATGAAATACTGGTATTTATAACAATCTCGGTGAGGCACCGAAGAACTATCCTGAGACTCTTTTTAAGACAATCTCTGAAGCGTCCCAAGCTACACAACTCCCAAGATGACAAACACAGAAATTAACACATCAGTGGTTCCCAAGGACCACGAACAGGAAAGATGCTACCATAGATGGATGTTTCCCTGCAAAGGGAAAAGGAAGTGCATTCTTCATTATCTCTTACAACTTAGTGTAAACATACAGATACTCCACAATAAAATTAAATAAAACTTTGTCAAAACCTGATACTACTTTAAGATTAAGTACAATGCATATTTGGTCATAATATTTTCATGAATTAATAGAATACAAAATAAGACCTTTTAAATGAATTTTTATGAACTTTTTAAACAAACTGAAGGGAAATACGAGGTTTCCACCTAAAATTACCCGCGATTTCCTCACAAATCCAGCAAGACAAGCATGGAAAACTAAAAACTAAAACTACCAACTAAATAAAAATAACACTCAAAAGGTAACTTTTAGATCATACAAAGAAATATCTTCTAGAAGAACAAAACAGATTGTGTACAAAGGACATTTTCCCTGAGTTTGTTTCAATACTATTTCTCATTATAGCGCTACTTTATAGAGTGCCTCAAATTAAGACATTTAAAACTGTATTCTTTCGGAAGTCAAACTCCTGCTCAAACAGCTAACAGTACAGCATGAAAAAAATGAGAAGATTCAAACAGAAGATAAAAAAAAATCCTATTAAAGGAGACTTCAAATGGGTAGAAAAGAAAAACTGAAAACAGGCTGAATTTAAACCCTGCTCACACGCGTATTTGTGTACCAAACTATGTGAAAACACGTTACACGCCATCATAATCGGCCACCTCGGGCCTCGGGGAGATATGGGGTTCTCCCAGGGTTAATTTCATCCAGATTCTCAGGCAGAGTTATTTATCACAGCACAGTCCTCAGATCAAAATGCTATTATAAGAACAAGGTCCCTTCACTCAGGAAAATTATTTTCTTCCCTTCCCTTCCCATTCCTGCTCTAAAATCACAATAATAAACTTTAAATCCTTTAGGTCTGAGAGTTTTGCAATAAAGCCTGGTACCAAGATATAACTCAATGTAGAGAAAATGAGGATTGCCACTGAAGAATTAACCTGTTCCAACGTGTGGGTGTGCAATACGAGGAAGAGGGTTTTAAAACCGCCTGGTTATGCAGACAGATGACTTCCTTACCTCATCACTATAGGGACTGAAATAATCATCCTGAAAAGAAAGTGCCCCGGTCTAACACCAGTATAAGGTTTTGAGTAAACACTCAGAAAAACATTAGTTATTTTTAAATGATTCTGATTAGAAATTTACCCAACCGCATTGGCTGTAACAGGATTATGGCTTTTCCCAATGAGCATAGGGAAACACTCTATCTACTTCGCAGAATTCAAGGGGAGGAATAAAGGGCCGGGGATGAGTAGATGTGGCATGGACACTGGGCATGGAAAGAAGGAAGAGATACAGGCAATAACAGACACGTGAGCAACAAGGGGAATCAGAACACCGAGAAGCTGCTACTTGATGGGACAAGGAAGTGGGAAAGCAATACAGAGGCATTATGGGAGAAATAAAATAAATACTTAACAAATGTTTTTAAAAACTGGCACCACCTTCAGTTAAAGCTTTTTAAATAATACTGAATATCTTTTTTTAAAAAAGGCATATGGAAGTCTACTACTGTAAAAGTTTCCTAAACACATTCATTCATTCATTCTCTCTCTCCCTCCCTCCTCCTCCCCCTCCCCTCCCCCCTCCTCTGAAACAAAGCCCCTCTTAGACACCATGGGCTAACACCAGAAATGGGTTACCTCTTTGTGGACTTGCTGGCCAGTAAGGTCCCATAGACCCCACCAAATGCTGCAGACTCTTGCCATTGCTCTGGTCTAACCTCTAGAGCAGTGGTTCTCACCCTTCCTGATGCTACTGCACCCTTTTAATACACTTCCTCATGTTGTGGTGACCCCTCAACTACAAAATTATTTTCATTTGCTACTTCCTTCCTGTAATTTTGCTACTATTGGGAATCATAATGTTAAATACTTATGTTTTCTGACAGTCTTAGGCAATCCCTATGAGAGGGTCATTTGACCCCCAAAGAGGTCTCAACCCACAGACTGAAAGCCCCTGCTCTAGACAGTTCTAAAACCCCGTTGCTGAAAACACCACATACTCGAGTCATAAAAACATGATAAAAATCAAGCGGGTGTTCGCCTGCAAGTATGTCTGTACTTGCTAGCTTCCACAGTGCTGAAGGGTACCATGCACGCCAGGAAGAAAGTAAACGTCTATCTGACCCACCTGTGAACCTTAGAAGCTACAATAAAGGCTGGCCTGGCAAGGCATGACCACTGATGCAAGAGTGACACAAATGTCAGGAAAGTAACCAGTACTTTGGGGTTGCATTTAAGTCCTGGGCCAGAAAAAGAAAGCCATACTTGGTACTGTTATCAGAGCAAGAATCCATGGGTAGAGAGGTGATGGGTAGTAGGGGGGAATATACTACAAGTATTTGGCGAATGGATACAGTGTTAAAGCAACTCCTAATGACTCATCCCTGCCTCTTTCAACCCCTCATCGGAGAGGCTTCTATTTATAGTAGATGGCAATTAACACAGAGATCCACCACTAGCCAACGTGCAGAGACTGAGACTACAGAACGCTCCATCCTAAACGATTCATATCTACTGAGAGCTCAGGGATCACTGCAGAAAAGTAGGCAGAAGGAGAGTAAGAGCCGGAGGCCATGTACAACCACAGGGAGACAGTGAGCTCTAGACACAGCAGAGTAGCTAAACATGAACTCATAATGGCCAAGACAGAGTGCACAAAATCTGCACAAGCTCAAGTCGGATCAAATCCCAGCACAGAGGTGGGAGTTGGGCAGGAAATCCTACCATCTGTAGAGCTACTGGTTACCTGTTAGCTGCTAGGGGGGGGAGGTGAGACAGTTTCCTCTAATTGTGCAGCCCTTGGCAAGTTGACCATGCCCCATCTAAGAATATCTGAGTAGCACAAATTGGTCTTGATGAGATTTCAAATAATAATAATGACACAAAGGTGGCTAGTTAGGGAAGGAGGTGGGTCTGGGAAGGGCTGGGGAAAGGAAGTGATTATGACGAAATCATGTACGAAATGCTCTAAGAACTAAATAAAAGACGTTAAAAGTAAATATAGCAGAGAGAACTAAGCGTGTGTTGTCTCTAAAATGTTCCTATATGCTTGGAATTATCATTTTTAAAGTATAGCAGTTTGCCGCTTCAATGTTCAATCCAAGACTTAACAGTGACAGGCATGTGACTCACCAGTTTAAAATCTCGGCATATGTGGTATAAGCGGTGATCTGTGGATTCACAATCCAATGTGCTCAAAATCCTAGTGCTGTCACGTCAAGTACTTCCCGTGAGCACGGGAAGAACCATTTCCGACATGCAAATCCCCTAACTAGCACTCCCACGTTCCCTCCAGTTGAGCTTCACTGGTATAACAAGGTCCTCACCATCCTACGAAGATGGGAAGGGCCGCGGTGACAACCGTGGGCCCAGGTTACAAAATCTATCAGTCAGTCGGCATTAGCTAGCCACATACTCCCGCAAAGTGTCAAAACATCCCAGAAAGAAAGTAAAGTCCTTCAGCAACTGAGTTATTGCTCGGAAATGGGATCAGTACATCTAAGGGGACAAACTACAGAAAAGCACTGAAAGTCAAATGTCTCAATTTGTTTACAGATGGCTATTTTTAATCCCCTCCCTCAGTAAACACACAGATCTGCTTCATTTGCTGACATCACTGGCCTGGCCTTGAGCCAGCGAACACAGAGCTACCCACTACTTAAATCAACCTGTTTTGGGGCTGGGGATTTAGCTCAGTGGTAGAGCGCTTACCTAGGAAGCGCAAGGCTCTGGGTTCGGTCCCCAGCTCCGAAAAAAAGAACCAAAAAAAAAAAAAAAAATCAACCTGTTTTAGGATGCTTACTGCTCTCTACGACTGTCTAGTGAGCCTCAACCCGCCAGTAACTGAGATGTAGGTAATTTAAGAGGTTCACTCACTCATTCAACAGATCATGTATCGCCAAAAATATTAACAGAGAACAAAGTTAATGTGACCTCTGGCCTCTTGGAGTTCATATTCTAACCTAAACATGCACATTGAAAGAGAGGGTTTTCTGAGCTAAGGAGGGTGAAAATGAAAAATAAGGAGGGACTCCTCCGTCTGTCCCTGATGTTATGTGGCTTTCAAAATAGAATGCCAGAAGCGCACACACAAAATTATTGTCCCATTTTGCTTGCACAGTTTCTCATTGCTATAAATGAGGACAGTGATTCCAGGGTGAAGCATATGCCTGGGGACATTCTGCCAGAGCCTTCCAATCTCCAAGGGCTACAGCTGTGACAGAACTCCCCTGCCAGACTGCCTTGATGACATCACTCCCCTGCAGCACCTCCAGGATGCAACGTGGAGCAGCATACCCCAAGGAATCCCACGGAACCTGAAGATGCCGGCTTGAATCTGCTGGACTCGTCAAAGTGAGCCACTTACTAGAGACGCTGTCCTGGAATTGCTGCTTCAGCATCTCACAGTGCTCCAAACAGGAGCCCCAATGTCCTGACAGGACATCAACACTACAGGATCACTGCTGCAACCTGTTACAAGAAGAGACACTTTAGAAAAGGTGTCCAAAATGTTTTAGTAGAGTATACTGCTGGCCAGGGGTCAAATCTCTCAGCACAAGCAGTAGTAAATAATTTAAAAGCTACAAACATAGCTGTGGTTCTTATGACTGGCCTGCCAGTGTCGCTCCCCAACTGCCAGCTCACCTGAGGCACCGGCTGGACTTCTCGAATCTGTGGAACAAAAGCTTAGAAAGGGAACATACTCATCCTACAGGTGTGTAGCCTCGAGCGGAGTATTTTAATTTGGAGTCCCCTGGCTCTGCTCCTCAATGTGCTACATACATTCTACAGAACCAGGACAGTTGCCCACACACAACCAGTCATCCAACAAGAAAAGGCAGCCATTCCTTGACACTCTGGCCAGCCACAAGCCTTGCCCTTACTAATAGGGCAGCTCCAAGGGAATTGCTCTTGGCTTCTGTGCTTAGTAGAAATGTGTGGTGGGGAGGGTCATGCTAGCCCCTGCAGTTCTGAGAAAAACAGTCTGTAAACCAAAGTCTCCAATTCATATCTTCTAGAAACAAACAAACAAACAAACAAGAAAACTCTGCTGCATTTAAGGTTCTAAACTACAACCTAAAAGTGGGTATACTATTTTAACCATATTTGCCAAAAGGAGAAAAAGTAGTGAAGACGTGCGCTGCTCTTAGTAAACCGTAAAGCCGACATCCTGGCACCATACAGAATGCATTCTTATCTATGGTAGTGCAAGTACACACGAAGCACCCAGAAAACCACGTCTTCCAGTGTATGGCCGCCAATTACATTAATTTTCAAAATCAATGGTGATGCTTAGAGCTCCCTCCACCCTCAGTGCACAGAAAATCCTAGCCGCACAGCGATTGCAGTGAGCACTTAATTCTGACATTGCTTTTATAGAAAAACGTTTTTATGAGTCATACCTTAGCTTATGCTGCGAGCTCAAAAGAACATTTAATGGTTGGATTAGCTAATCATTCCAAATATTTCCTTCTCATTAAAATAAGTTACTCTTGAAACAAACTGTCAAAGATCTCCATGCCAGTATGAGAACTGAAGGACGGCCTCTGCTTCGGTTCGGGAGCATTTCGTTATATTATCCTAGAGTTCCTGCATTCCCAAACACAGATTTTTAAAAAGCAAACACAATTGAGAAATACATCTGCTGTGTGAAACTAAATATGCAAGGGAGAAACACAGTGGAGTGTCACAAACTGTAACCCAGCACAGGATTCAGGGTAGCTTCTCACTGTGAAGGGGTCGTCACCACACACGCGACGGACACAGAGTAGCATGAAATCTGAAATCCCCAAACTTTGCTCACCCAAGGCTGGAGATCCTCATGGTTAGTACCACGGACCAAGTGAGATAACCCCAGGGTCTCTATTGTTAATTCACAGACTAATTTTGTGGCTGTTGCTGGGGTTGTTGTGTTGTTGTTGTTGTTGTTGTTGATGATGATGATGATGATGATGATGATGATGATGATGATGATGATGATGGGGAGCATCTGTGATTTGGTTTGTTTGTTTGTTTGCTTGTTTGTTTCAGAGAAGGGGAGGCGCCCAGAGCCTCTAAGACTGTAAGTTCCTGATGACAGAATGACTCCCATGAGAAGTGGAGAAGACACTTCAGTAGGTTCATGTGGTCAGTCAGCTATTTTCCTTATGAGATCAGATTTTCAAATGAAATGTTTAAAACACCGAGAGACATACATCATGTGTAGAGAGGAGAGAGGGGCTCTCTGCAATTAGTTGTCAGGAAGCAAGCCAGTAAGAGTTGTGAAAAAGACCCAGAAATCCTATTTAGCTACATTACATTGTAACCATCACAGATTGAAGACCTAGCTACCGGCCTGTTTCTCCAAGAAATCACATTTACAATGTACACAGAAACTAAATACTGGGATGAGAGAACTAAAGTGTCAAGATAATGAAGATATTAAAGGAGGGAATCATAGCTGCTTCACAAAGCCATAGCTTACTATGCAAATAACACGGCAGGAGCTGGTGGAGAAGCTCATGGAACACCAGCCTTCATCTTTGAAAAGGTGATAAACACATGGGCTGCTGGGAGCTGGCAATGGCCTGCTTCATGTCTGGGTGGTGATTGCTCAGGTGTTTATTTTACAGCTGGCTGAACTGTACATCTGCTTCACGCGCTTTCTGTTACATTTCACCGAAAAGTAAAAAGGCTGACAAATTTTAAAGGTACAGCAAACTTGAAGAGGGACAAACATTATCTCAATCTTCAAAAACTACCTGCATCTACATTTAGTAAGAACCCCTACCAAGATTCTGAAAAGCTATGCTGTAGACGTTCCTCTAAGCCGTTGGTCAACACTGTTTTCAGGAACCAGAGTGACAGGGTGCCATGTTCACACCACACAGCCCATGGTGATGGGGAGAGGAAGAACCAAGTGGAGGGACACCACACGGCCAACAGCTGTATGGCTTTAACTCTGAGAACAGAAGAGGAGGACAGGTAGGGTGAGATCAACTCAACTCAGCGGATGTGTCCTGAAGTGCTTCGCTGCCCTTCCCACACATGACTGGGAGGAAACAGAAGATCCCACATTTTTCACTGATAATTAATTTTGGAATTAAAGATACCTTGAGTGGTTGTTTTCTGAAATAGGATCAAAAAGATCTGTTAGAATAGGGATCTACGGGCTGGAGAGATGGCTCAGTGGTTAAGAGCACCGACTGCTCTTCCAGAGGTCCTGAGTTCAAATCCCAGCAACCACATGGTGGCTCACAACCATCTGTAATGGAATCCAATGCCCTCTTCTGGTGCGTCTGAAGACAGCTACAGTGTACTCATATACAAAATAAATAAATAAATCTTAAAAAAAAAAAGAAGAATAGGGATCTACGAAGATAAATCTATGGGCTGCTGGGTAGAAAGCTGAAGGTACATGCCCTTGATGGCTACTTAGTTCTTCTGCAAAAGGCATAAAGAAAAAAAACAGAGAAGAGTGAAGAAGATATGAGATCTGATGCAAGGAACAGACATATAACCTGACTAGAGATATGATGGATGAAGTATTCAGATTCAAGTTTTCAAATGGCAATGGACAGATAGATACCCTTTAAAAGCAACTCTGTTGTGGAGCGAACCTCAGTGGTAGAACACAGGCCAAGTACGTACCAATGCACAAGAACTTGTGTTTGATTCTTCAGTGCACACAGGCACACACACACACACACACACACACACACACACACACACACACACAAACACACATTTATATACATACACATATGTATATGGATGTGTACATAGAGATATATATGCATATATGTACATATAGTAACTGTTACCTACTTAATGAATACTTATATTTTAACAGAGAACATCAATTCTGGTTTCAGAAAATATTTAAAACTATCCATATAAAAAAAATCTTCAGCTACTTTATTTTTAAAAGGCCTTCGTGCAAGTTCTTTAATAAAATACATCAATTGAATTACCAAATAACTGAAAAGTGATTCACTATGGCCACATATGTCCCACCCTAATTTAATGAAGGAAAACGGAAATAAACCTCAGTTTAGCTATAATCGTATAATTAGATTTCCCAACATGTTGAAGGATGTAAGCCACATTCACAGGCATTGAGTTTGTCCTGGGGATTATTTTAGGCGTCTACTGTTGCACAACAGAAAAGCCTCTTCAACATGATCAGCTGAGTTTACCTCTTGTACTTCCTTTAATTTTGTTTCAGGCTACTTCCCCCTTGGAATATTTAAGCATGGTCTAGTCAATAATATTTCACTCTAATCTTTTGGGACATATTTTTTTAATAAGGCCAAAGGTTAATGGCTTAGTTAGCAGGGCTATTTAAACAGTCTATCTTAGACTTACGAAGTCAGTATGAATTGTCAGTGAAACATAATCGACTGTAGGTGATTTAATGAATGTGGCTATGATGTACATGGAAAAGTATACAGGAGTGACTGACTTTTTATTTTCAGAAGCTGTTAAAATACTAATACAAATAGATTTTCTAACTAAAAAGGCTAAGACAGTTAAAGACAACTTTGATGATGTCCCCCACCGACCTGTGCCCCAGCTTCCCAGACATATGGGAGACATAAAAGGAAGTCATATTGTCTTCTGATTACTAGCTGGATAGCGGTCTAAAATATGATTTGAAGTCCATTGGTACCAGATCAGCTGTTACTGGGGCAAGTTTCTTAATCTCGAAGGGTGCCACTGAGAGCATGGAGGAACACCTACATGGAGGCTGAGCCAGGCCTTGCTCAAACAGGTGAGTCCTCATCTCCTCATCTCTTAGTGATATCTGGGTAAAGAGTCCTTTATCTAGCAAAGACCAGCATGAGTCCTTCATGAAATAGTGTCTTTGTTTCCCAGTCCAATTAGTAGTAGTTTCTGCTGATACAGACAGGAAGTATTATTGCTTATGGAAGGTGTTCCATGAAGAATTTGAAAACCAACTCCAGCTAATTCAGAAACTCCACTGAGGGCACTGCTAATAAGGGCTGTGTGTGGCTGAGGCTGTCTCAGTGAAGCCCAGCATGTGTAAGACCCTGGCATCCATCCTAGCACTCCTCACTCAAGAAGAGAGCTACCCAGTAACTTCCTCAACCGTATAAAGAGTAGAAACAAAGCAAGTGTGTTACTGATTCAAATGGGGACATAGATTTAACAATTCATGTGTGCCTCAGACTTTTCAGAAATTAGGGATACTTAAAAAAATCAGGAGACACGAGAGTTCTACATTCGGTGCATGTTATAAATACAAATGCGAAAGGAGGTTACACCTACTTTTATTCTAAATGCATCAATTTTCAAAATAACCCAACGATAAAACACACTCATACAAGTATGGAAAAGCTAACTGGAATAAAGTCAAGCACTCTAAGGAAAGGACGGCTGGGAAGGATATAATGGGCTTAATGGTTCTTGCATTTTTCCATACCATTACTTATATCGGCCTCTGCTCAAAAACGACTACAGGAAGAATGGAAAACAAAGCACAGAGAGTTGCCTTAGGAAAAAAGACTGAAGTGGGCGATGTGAAAACTTTAAGCGAGAAAGAACTAAATGAGACAGCAGGACAGGATCACAGCGAACATGTACATGTCGCTAACATTCATATGATCCCTGTGTGCCCTCACAATGGACTGTCTGCACTCATCGGTGTACAAACCTCATCCCTGCATCCGTATGTTGGGTTACTTCTTCAAACCAGAGCCCATTCTGATATTGATTCTCACTCCTTCGAAACGCAGGTCAGAACTTAGTCCATTATAAGCAACCATGAACGCTCGCATGCTTACACGCTATTTGAACCCTAAAAAGTAATGTGCAAAATAATAAGAATCTATAAAAAAAACAGAATTAATGTGAAATATATACATATACATACAAATATTTTTTCCTCCAAAACAAAAATGGGAAAGAGCAGTAAAACAAGAATACAATGTATCTGTGACAGCAACTAGAGGGTCTTCTGCTACTGTTTAAATATGGATCAGGAAATAATGTTCCTGGACTTGTCTGAGCTTCAAATTTCCATAATTGGGAAACCAAAGGCTCAAAACCCAGGCTCAGCTCAGGCTGCAAGTCTAGAAGTACATCTCATGTTGTCAGTAAACACAAACCTGATTCTGGCAAGCCCTCCTGCCATTCCCCAACACACAATCTCAATCCTTTTGGAAGGGAGGGTTCTCAAGAAAGAATTGTGTAAGTATCAAATGCTCAAATGTAAAAATTCTAAGCTATGTCAATTTGTATAATTATTAAGTTCAGCAACACATAGTTTTTTTGTTAAATGATTTTTTCCTTTATATAAAAGTTTTTTCATAAAACTTGCAAAGATGCAATCACCCATAAATATACTGCTGCACTTCTAGACTGAGATATCCCATCGCCTCTTTTAGACTGAGATATCCCATCACCTCTTTTAGACTGAGATATACCATCACCTCTTTTAGACTGAGATATACCATCACCTCTTTTAGACTGAGATATACCATCACCTCTTAATTTATTTCTGGAACAATCCTTTGCTGGTTAGAGGAATCACACCATCTCTATTACTTAAAAAGTCCTGGGCCTTGCTTTACAGTCCTGGCCATAATCAAAGATGAACCTGTGTGTGCATGAGCAGAGTCGAGTGCATGGAAACAAATGATCTGTCTATGAGGTCAAAGCTGTCAGTCATGCTCTTCAGTCATCTCTATCCTCCTAAGTTTCCACCTGACAATTCATCAGTTATGCGTAACCTTGTGCAAATGCTCAAGTAAGTTTGTAGATTCAGTCATTTCCCTTCAACTTCTGCATTTTTTTTTGACTTTCCGCACTTTCTTCCTGAACGCCTGGAGGCCAAAGCCCTTTATCTATTGAACTAAGACTTTTACACTGCACGGTGATCTTCATCTCCAATGGTTTCCACTTTGATGTCTATCTTATCTGATCTCAATACAGCTACACCAACTTCCTTTTGATTAGCATGAGTCTGAAATACAATTTTCCAGTCCACTGCTTCCTGTAACCTTCTGTTTGGCATATGTTTCTTATAAGCCAAGCAGCTTGGGTTTTTGTTGATTTTATCCAATCTGACCACATTTGTCTATTAACTGAATGATCTCGTCTACTCACATTTATTGTAATTACTAGCATGCCAATTTCTAACTATTTTGTTGTCTATTATTCCTGCCTCTTCTGTATCTCTGCTCTTCGAGGTAGACACTGGCGTTGTCATTTTTTCCCTTCCCCTTCATGTTCATTTTGAGTAATGAAAATAAATTATTAGGGGAACCAAATGACTTATCAATTTTTATTAATTTTTACATGAACACACATGACTTTCCCAGTTAATACATTTGCCTGCTTTTGGCTGATAGCAAAACAGAAGGCAAATAAACTTCATGAAATTTCAATAAAATTCCATCAAGTCTTTAAGGATAACCAATCATGGAAGCAGAAAGCTATGCACCAAAAACAGTGGCAACGGACTCTCAGGACAATAGCTGTTTAGGCAGTAACCATATTTTCAAATCGGTTTCAACTCTGGCAGTGTTAGTTTGTATAATAATACGTGTTAGTTTCCCTGGCTGTCTATGTACTCAGTACTATTGCAATAAGTGATCCTATGGCGATAAGGTGTCACTAACAGAATTTAACAGGCTACTTCCTGGAATGGTTAATCCTGACTGTCAGCTTGAGTTGACAACAGAATCGCAATAGAAACAAGGCAAAGAGCGTATCTGTAGAGGTGTTTCCACAAAGACATAACTGGGCAGAAAAACCCAACTTGAATGTAGGGTCATCATCATTCCCTGGGCTAAGTCTCCAGATGGAATGAAAGGAGAAATGGGAGCTGAGCATTCATTCCTCTCTTCCTTGTTCTGAACACCAGCTGCTGCAGGCTCCTGCTGCTATGCCTTTTGGCCAGAATAGACTGCATCCTCAAACTATCAGCCAGAATAAACCCTCAAGTTGTTTCTTGCTGGGGATTTGGTCAAAGGAACTAGAAGATTAACTAACAGATGTTCCCTTTAACATTTAGCCCCAAATATAAACCAGCTGAAGAGGTAGGGTAGAGGGATGACTCAGTGGTTAAGAGCACTGGCTGCTCTTGCAGATGACTCACATTTAATTCCTAGCATGCATAATGGTGGCTCACAAACATCTGTAATTCTAGTTCCAGGGGATCTAACAACCTCTTCTAGACTTGGCAGGCACCAGATAAATAAATGGTGCAGGAGGCACACATGCAGGCAAAACACCCATACATGTAAAATAGAAATAAATTTTAATAATTAAAAGACACGGCTGAAGTCAGATTCTTCAACAGCATACTTCACCTTTAATGTTGAGGAATCTAATAATTATCATAATCTTACTAATTATTTTTTAATTTTTGCAAAGCCAATAACACATTCAGAAATGAACAAGCACGTGTGGCTTAGTGTTATAAACTGGTGAGTAAAACATGTTCATTGTATTTAGCAGTCAAAGCTGAGGCATCGTCAGCAAAAGGTTACCGATGGCGTCACAAGCTAGATAAGAAGACTGGATAAGAGTCTGTCTTGTGACCCAAAGACCTCCTCACAGTCCTACAGTCGATTAGAGTCTGGAAAAAATGGCTCAGGCACAAGAAAGTTTAAGGCAATCAATTATATAAAGCAAAATGACATTATCAGAATGATTAGCAATTTACAAGAAAAGAAATAACTGCCAAGAAGACTGAATACAGAACTCTGCTGGTCAATGTATCTGTCCCACTAGACAAACTACACTGAAAACAAAGCAATAATCAGGCCAACATTCCATCAATTTGGAATGGCAGCAGAGAGTGGGATTCCTGGTTTTAGAAGTTCACAGCACACTGTGTACATGTCTGCTGTGACTACATGCCTGCCAGAGCATGCTCTCCCAGAAGGTAATAACCACAGAGGCACTGGCAAACTGTGTGCTTATTTTTTCCAAGCTCGTTGTTAAATGACAACCTATTTCCTTCAGGGCATATGCATCCTGTTTTGTTAGACTTCAGTGGGTATCTTCACTTTGACCTATTATAGACTGATAGATCCAACGAAGCTTTGAGCACCTCACCGTCAACAGCATGCACGTCTATAACTATGCTACATTAAAGAACTAGCCTGAACAAGAAATGCAAAATTTCCAAACTCTCTTTTTCAACTGCTTACTTTATCGGCAGCCAGATAGCCTCAAGGAGTCTGCCCTGAATAATCCAGACCAGGATGCTGTCTCAAGACAAACATAACTGTGGCAAAAATAACCTCACGGGCTCCTTGCCTTTACCATTTCCTTCTTATTCTCCTGCTTCTACGAAGCAAGTCCTTCCCCTGTGCCGAGACAGCACTTCGTTGACACATCATCTATTCACACCCAGTCATGCTCAGGCCCAAGAGCCAAGCTGAATGCCATCCTACAGTAAACACAGTTCTTCCCATCAGCCTCTCCCAGCCTGTTCCACTTTCCCGCCTGAGGAGCCAGCCTCCTCTTCAGATAGTGAGTCCAATGACAATCTTCTCTGTAGGTGATAATAAGCTGCAATCTAATGAGGGCAAGATCCTGCTCTTATCACCACACCACAGCCCTCATAAAGTCAAAGTTATGCACCTACATACAGGATTTTTTTTTTTTTGTAATTGTAACTGCAGGGCAATGGAGGACAATGAAGAACTGGGGAAGGAAGCACTAAACTGTAAGAGAGGCTGAGATGCAGAGGGACATGAGGAAAATGACAAAACTAAAGTTCACTTTGAGAAACTACTACCTAGGGGCAAAGTGAAGAAAGAGCAGGCCAGCCATTACTCTGTGTGACAGGGACAAAAACTGGGCACACACTACACAGGTAGGACAGAGCCCACATGGACGGGAAGGCACAGAGATTCAGAACACTTCACATCAACTCAAAGGAGCCTGTGCAATTAACAACATTAGCAAATGCTCTCCTCTTTAGTGTCTGCTGCTGTCACGTTCCAGACTCTCTCCTTGCTACTTTCCATCACTGATTTCATTTGATCTATCTAAAAGGTCCTAACAATAAACAGTAAAAGATAATAGCTCACCTTTATTGAGCACTTAACTTTATAACAACTTTGAGTGACACGCTGGTATCATTCTGTGTAGTCTATAAGTAAAGAAAGCTGGATCAGAGAAGTTAATTGGATTGCCTAAGATCATATAGCAATCTAAATGCAAGATCAAGAAGTGAACCCAGGCGGTGCACCTGGGTGCTGCATTAAAACAGAATGGCCTGGGAGATGACTCAGTGATAAAGTGCTTGCTTTGTAAGGAAGGGAAGGTGAATTCAATCTCCACAATCCACATATACAAAAAAAAGAGGGAGGGGGAGGGAGGGAAGGAGGGAGAGAGAGAGAGAGAGAGAGAGAGAGAGAGAGAGAGAGAGAGAGAGGGAGGTAAGGTAAGGTAGGGACCAGCACGTACTTCCAGTTCTGAGAAAGCAAAGATAGGTATATTCTTGGCCATTCAGGCTAACCATGGAGGTACAAATCGATGAGAGATACTGTCTCCAAGCATAAAGTAGATGGATCCTAAGGCACAACACAAAGGTTGGCCACTGGCCTTCACACACACACAGCATATAGACATACACAGACAGATACTGAGAGTGTAATTAGTTTGCTCTCTGATGTAAGTACCCTGACAATGTTAGAGGTGAGGGAAGCACCAAGATCATGGGATACAGGGATCCTCTGAAATCTGGCTACACCTAATCTCTATTATAATAATAATACTCTTATGTACATATTATACATTTAAATATTTATAAAGGAGGATTTTTACATTTATGCTCAACATCCACTTGTTTTCAGGGGCCTCCTTTCCAAAAGAGACCATAAAATAATAATAATAAAAAAATACCCTACGGTATTTGTAGCAGGCTACACTCTACAGCATAAATTATTCCCTAGGAATTAATAAAGTACTTAAGAAATTTGTATTAACTCTTTCAGGCCACGAGGGTGCCATTCATGAACTAAATTCTTAATTTACTAAAATGGTACCCAAGAGGTTCAGAAGAACATAACTTCTCTGAGGGCAGAGGGAAAAAAGTGAAGAAAAGAAAACTAGTGAAAGCATTTAGGAATATAAATAAGTCAAGCAACAGGGAAATACTATCTCAATGGATTTGCCTCAGGAGCTGGGGAAAAAAATGCAACTAAAGCAGGCGTTAGAAAGCCACCGGGACAGACCATGGAGCCCATGGCTAGGACCAAACCTCATCCACCACCGAGTGGGTGAAAAGGGAGAGCCAGTTTGCTCCTGCTTCGCCAGGTAAATTTAGAGGGCCCTGGAAAACACCCCCACACCTCCAACAAGGACTGGAATCACAGGCCCTTTGGCAACCTCATCACATGGCAGTTCTGACTTCCTACAGGTCTGTCCTACAGCACGTCCCACCTTCATCTCCGTGGAAGCACTTTAGCATGCACGGGTCTCCAGCATGGGAAATCACATTGCCTGTCTCAGACACTCACGATGATATAAACACTACTTAACACGAAGTCAATTACATCATTTAACCTGAAAACCAGTGCTCCTTACAGTACCAGGAAATTTACGTCAAGAATTGTCAGTAGCATACAATTGCTTTAAGAACTCGAAAAAAAAATCATTTCTGTTTTATGCCACCGGAGAGGAATTCCTGGAGAACGTGGCATCTAAGCAGGGTCTGGGAGGATACCCTCTTGGCAAGTGCTCTACCTGTAGGCCACACACCTAGTCCTCTAGATTTAGTTAATTGTTTCTCAATCTGTGGGTCACAACCCCTTGGGATGGGGGATGTGGGGGGTTGAAGGATTTCACAGGGGTCACCTAAGACCATCAGAAAACACAGACAGTTACATTACAATTCATAACAGTAGCAATTACAGTTATAAAGTAGCAACTGAAATAATTTTATGGTGGGGGGAGGGGTCACCACAGCATGAGGAGCTGTACTAAAAGGGTTGCAGCATTCGAAAGGTTGAGAACTCCTGCTTTAGTTAAAATGGAGGGAGAAGTAGTCTCCCTGCACTCCCAGCTTCCTTTCAATGTGGCCTTATTGACTTTCCTCTTCCAATTCTGTGTTTCCTGTCACTTTTCTTCTTGGTGTTTTTGTCCTACATCATTTCTTGTAAAGCTATAACCAGTCGCCCTGGTTGTAGCTTCATCGCTGTTACTTGCTCTAAGGAAAAACACTCAACTGCTCAGACCCCGCATTTCACCACACATAAGTGGTCTAGCCTTTCACCACACCCTTAAGGTGTATCTACCAGAAATCCACACCTCTGACATCTCCCAAAACAAAATCCTCCTGACCTTCACCTTAACTGAACAGTCTAGAAGTGTGATACATCCCAATGGAGCATGAAACAACCAATAGATTCGTATATGTCCAAGTCTGGTTCAACAATCCAGACTAAGGGTTAGCCACACTTGTACACAGTCCAAAAACCTACCTCAGTGATGTTCTCAGTCCTGAGGACCAGTGGACGAGTATCTGCTTCATATGTAGAAGGTCTTAGATTTAAAGTGAATATCATCACACAAAGAAAGGATATGCACTTCTGTACCTCCTGGGTACCATTCTAGTTAAGAGATTCTTTACTGAATTGTGTCCTAGGATTCTGAGTCAGTTAATCCTCGGCAGAGAAGGAGAGGAAGAAAAACAGAAAAATAAAAAAAAAAAAAAAGGGAAAAAGCAGTATTTATCTTCAAAAGGTGACAATGTTCAGCTCCATCTCTTTAAAAGCGGAAAAATCTACTAATTTTATAAGAATGGTATCCTTAACCTAGCCGTGAACCAGGTGTGTCAGTGCACCTCTATCATTTGGGAGGTGGAGACAAGAAGACAAGGATATGGCAATCTTATTAACAGTCACACTCTGAGCAATGTGAGGCTCTATCTTAAATTTAATATAATAAATAAATAAATCTGCTCCATGTACCCAAGTGTCTTATTTCTGTCCCGTGACATGAGTGGTGTCTCGTGTTCACGTGTGCTCTCAGTGAGCGTCATGTCTAAGATAAGAAGATGGGCTCACCCCACACCCTGCCTCCCTCTAGCCCTACCTCCCTCTAGCCCTACCTCCCTCTAGCCCTACCTCCCTCTAGCCCTACCTCCCTCTAGCCCTACCTCCCTCTAGCCCTACCTCCCTCTAGCCCTACCTCCCTCTAGCCCTACCTCCCTCTAGCCCTACCTCCCTCTAGCCCTACCTCCCTCTAGCCCTACCTCCCTCTAGCCCTGCCTCCCTCTAGCCCTGCCTCCCTCTAGCCCTGCCTCCCTCTAGCCCTACCTCCCTCTAGCCCTACCTCCCTCTAGCCCTGCCTCCCTCTAGCCCTGCCTCCCTCTAGCCCTACCTCCCTCTAGCCCTACCTCCCTCTAGCCCTACCTCCCTCTAGCCCTGCCTCCCTCTAGCCCTGCCTCCCTCTAGCCCTACCTCCCTCTAGCCCTACCTCCCTCTAGCCCTATCTTACTGGTGCCTCCATGTGGTGCACAGGCAACGCATCCAGCATGCTCAAGACTCTGATCTTGCTTCTAAAAACAACAGGGCCACCTTAAAAGATTTTAGACAGAAGGGTACAAATTACTTAATGTTGCCATTTAGAAAACATGCAACTCTAAAACTTAAAAAGCAGACCATAATATTGTCTGGACTTAGAAACACCAAAAGTCATCTATCAATGGGACTGAACTGAAAGAAGTGTTTTGATGTCTTACCGTTTAAAAGGCTAAGACAAAACAATAGTTAAGAAGCAACAGTGTGTGGTGGTTACATTGTTAACAAACAGAATAAGAGATCACTGCTATCACAGGAGCCAGCCCAAGGTATATGAATCCAAACGGGGTCAATCTCATCCCAGTAGACCTCTGATCAATGCCGGCAGGAAGCAGCATGAGAAAACCCTTCAATGCCATGGCCCAAGACTCTTACTATAAGAAGGAAACACAACTGGGAAACACTGACACAGGAAAGGCATGGCCACTGGTGCACAATGAAGGATTTTCTTGAGGATGGCCATGGCTCAGGCCTAGAATTTGGGCTTCTATGAGCCTGTCACAGACATTAGTGAGAGTGCTTACCAAACCCATGTCTAAAAGCAACTTTCTGAAATCATGAAAACACACATTATTAGAGGATGGTTGCTTTATTTTGTTTAAAAAGCATCATGGTACAAATATGTGAGTATAATATCTTAAATTATTTCACAACATTGAGTCAGGATTTTATGTAACTATTTCTCAGAATAGCATGATTTCTTCAAAAGTCACAGCTACTACTTCAGGCTATTTACATGGTATGTTTATATTAAATTAGGAGGTTGGCTCCGTCTCTTGGTAATCTCGTTTAACAAATGTTATGTTCCCGTACCTTTCTGCAATGTGTTCTTTTGATGTTAACATATTTAAGCACTGAATAGCTACTATGAAACAAGTCAGATCTTACAGAACACAGGCTATTATATCTGCAAAAGCATCCACACTGTACAACCAATAAATCATCTGAAAATAAAATCCTCTGACTCAAAAAAAAAAAAAAAACCCAGCTCCTAATGGCATTCTTTCCATGCACTACTGTGCGGTAGTGATCAAAGCACGTTCCAAAGAGCCCCAGCTTCTGCAGCAACACTTGAAGGCTTCCGACTTTTAAAAATAGGTTTATTTTTAACTCTGTAATAAAGCACAAGAGTCATTGTGAAAGGAGTAAAACTTCAAACTTTTCCATGGAGAAGTCCCCCAGAGCACCACCTTATGTAGTGAGGTTCGTCTGTGCATGTGCAGGCCCTGCAATAAAGCAAATCTGACATTACCATACAAGGGAATGGTGGTGGTTATCATGTCATTAGACACAAAGGCTCAGCACTCATCAGTTTCCATATCTGGGATGGCTGAGAATTTATGCCCTCTCTCACTGAACTATATTACCAAGCACACTTCTGCAACACGCATGTGCCAGATAAAATTATACTCTAGGCAGAAACATGCCCATCTGACTGCAACGTGCTTCTAGCATGCCATTATGTCCAGCAACAGCAAATGAGGGCACAATACCCATCTATTCTGAGACCATAATGTAGTTTTAATGTTTGTTGCAAATTTGTCGATCTTTCTTTTCTATTTATGATAATAACAAGAGCAGCTGTCACATTTTTATTCAGCATGGAAATAAAAACTTTCCACAATTCTCTTTTAAGCTCCTGTATCAGTATGACTAAAGCCCATCTTGAAATTGCAAGAAAAAAAAACTATTTTAAAGCTAGTAACTGCCACTGCTTATATCAGAGTTTTCTCAGCTATCACACAACTAAAATGTGGAAACAATTGGATCCTGAGCTTTGGACAAAGCCTTCATTTTGCAGCAGTGAAAGGATCTAGAGACTATTAGCGTTGTAATGGGAATGCACTTAATACTACATAACTGTACACTTCAAAACAGTTAAGACATAAATTACAGTGTTAGGTATATATTACCATTTTCAGAACATTTTTAAAACTGGTTATGAAAGGGATTTGTTTTTTTCCTTTTGTTAGGAGGAAAGCCGTTTAATTCTACAGATTTTCCCTGCATGCACTTTTCATTGTGCTCGATGGGAAACTTTCCTTTTATTGCTTTGCCTAATCTCACTTAACTTTTAATTAAAATTTATCTACATTTTCAGGTTTTAGGAGTGTGTGTGTGTGTGTGTGTGTGTGTGTGTGTGTGTGTATGTGTATGTATCTGTGTGTGTTTTTCAAAACCATGTGACCTGACATCTACACATCTTCACTGCTACATTGCCTTCATAAATGTTGCTTGTCACTATTAATGTTTCCTTGTAATAATGCTTAGGGCTATAAACTATAATGTCCAAGTGCTGACATGTTAACCAAACCTGTTTCCTTTTCGTATTCAGATGCTATCTTTTACCTGATCCTCCAGTCTCTATCCCCCAAGTGTTGGGATTAGTAGGGGTATACCATCGCATCCAGTTTAAACAGTGCTGGAATGGGACTCATGCTCTTCAAGCTGAGCTTCGTCCCCAGCCCCATTCACAGTTTTCAAGCAATTCATTATAAGGTAATTCTAAATTCACATACAGTTGAAAGAAACGCTTGTGATCTCACTGATCTTTCAGCATTCGTCACCACACAGCACCGTCAGTATCTATAATGCGGTATCACGCCAACCTATTGACAATGACACAGCCAAGCCGTGGTAGGACGTGTTCACCACCACGGAGATGCGTCTGGTGGGCGCGCGTTGGCCACTCAAGTCCTTCTGACCCTCATCTGCTGCTGAACTACTAGGAACCTCCCATCAGCTTCCTGTCCACAATGGACTGCCAGTTACAGTCACGCAGATCACGTCCTGTGGTGTGCAATACTTTAGAATCAGATCTTTTTACTCTGTAGAGCCGCACCTTTTGGTGCTTTTCGTTTTGGGAAACAGTCGTGATAGAGATGTACTTCTGTTTGGGTAATCATTTAGCCACACAAGGATTTCTGGGTTGGTTCCAGTGTGGAGAGGGAAAAAAAAATCGCTTCTAGGAACATTTGTGCCAGGCTCTTACACAACTGTTTTCATTTCCGTGGAGTGAACATGTAGGCCTGCATCTGTTATGCTCTTGGCTCCACAGAGTGGCTGTCCCACTTCCATCCCTCAGCCATGGGCTGGTGATGCTCGCACGCTCGCTCTCTCAGTCCTCACAGGCAGTGCTGTCGGTGGCTTTTATTTTGACCATTTAACAGTAGTTTCTCCATACAGCTTTCTCAGTCCCCTCTTGGCTAATGGTGCTGCGTATGGTTTTCTGGTTGCTATCTTACATAGAGTCTCTTTAGCGTCTGTGTCTGTAGCTGGCTTCTGCTCATTTTCTAACTGGATTAGTTCATACTGTCGCATTCTGAAAGTCATTTATACAATCCAGATGCTGCTCTTTTAGATAGTAGATAGACATATTTACTGCAAACATTTTCTACCTTGACTTTTCAACTAAAAGCTCTTCGACTTGAGGGATACTTATTTGTTATGGGTTATCATTTTTATGGAGTGCATTTTTAGCATGATATTGAGAATTCGTTGTCTAGTCTATGATCTTAAAGACTTGTTCCTATTCTTCCTAGAGCTTTCAGACTTTTCAAATTCAAACCCATAATCTGAGTTCAACTCACTTAAGGTTTAGAATTTAAATTGAGGCTTATCATTTTGTTTATGGATGTCTGTTCTAGCATCATTTTTTAAAAAAAAATCTATCGTGTGTGTGTGTGTGTGTTTGTGTGTCTTTATGTGTGTGTGTATACATGTGGAGCTCAGAGGACAACTGACAGGAGTCTGTTCTCTTCTTACACCATGTAAACTCAGTTGGGAGCAAGCACCCTTACCCACTGAGCCATTGGAGTCTAATACTGATATATTTCCTGCTTATTCTATTGTTTTGACCTAAAAGGCTATTCTCTTTGTCAATATCACACCATCATAATTACTGTAACTACAGGAAAGCCATTATTACCAGTACAGTCACCCAAACAACTGTATTCTTTCACAACACTGCTTTACCCATTCTGAAACATACCTCCCCACACCAGGAAGGAAGGCTGGACAAAAGGAAGGACAGAAGGAAGGAAGGAAGGAAGGAAGGAAGGAAGGAAGGAAGGAAGGACAAAGAAATGGGGAAGATTTAGTAACTCAGCCTAAGATTTTGTGGGAATGTATAAATTTGAAGCTAGTACATGGCTTAGCAGCTAAGAGACCTTTCCCTCCCAGAGGACCTATGTCCAGTACCTAGAACCCATGTCAGAAGGCTCACAACTATCTGCAACTGGAGCTCCAAGAGACACAGTGCCCTTTTCTGACCTCTACAGACAATTTCACACATGTGGCATGCATGTGTGTGTGTGTGTGTGTGTGTGTGTGTGTGTGTGTGTGTGTGTGTGCGCGCGCGCGCATGCCATTTGTAAATGTCAATACAAAAACCCTATACATGTTGAAGTTTACACTCGAGTGTTTTATGTCCTTTGGAGCAACAGTAAATGGCAGCATGTTAATCCAGCTCTCTCCTATTTCTTGTCAGGATACTGAAATGTGACTTTTGAGATTATCGATAGTGGTTATACCATCTGTTTATGGGAGAGGACTGAAGAGATGGCTCAGTGGTTAAGAGCATCTATTAGAGAGGACCTGAGTTTGAGTCACCTACATGTATAACACCACCTAGGGGAACTAATGCCCTCCTCTGGCTTCCTTGAACATCAAGCATTCAAGTAATTCACAGACACACATGCAGGCAAAACACTCATCACATGAAATAAAATAATTTTTTAAAATCAAGTTGTTTTATTTGTTCTACAGTCCTTGGGATTTTCTATACAAATAATGATTCAACCTGTGAAATATAAAAACTAAAAAATAAAAATAAAAGATAGTTTTGTTTTTCTTTTCCATCTGTTTACCTTTCTGTTCTTTTTCTTGTTTTAGTACATGGGCTAAAACTTCCATTACCACTTCAGGGCAAGCAACTGTACTCCCCTATCCTTCTTTCCAATCTAAGAAGGAACAGACCATTCTTCAATGTACAAAATGCTCCTAGCCAGAGGTAGTTTAGGGAAAATACTCTTTATGTAGCTGAGGGGGAAAAAATCTACTTTATTTCTGATTTTCTAACATTTAATCATTAATGATGTTGGGTTTTACTAAGTGCCTTTGGGGAAATCAACTGGCAGATCATATGACAAATTTAAGTGCCTTACAAATGTTCAATCGAACTTTGCCTGAAATAAACCTCTTTTGATTATACTAGATATATTGTTGGATTTAATTCACTAGTAATTTTTGAAGATAATAGTCTCTAAGTTCATGAGAAATACGGGTTATAAAGTTTTGTTGATATGTTTGATTTATCTCAGGGTAAAAGAAAACTCATAAAACGAGTATTGAGCAATCCTTTGGAGACAGGCTGAATAAAATTGGTGTTCAGTTTTCCTTGAGTATTGGTAGGTGCCCAATAAAAAATCTAGGCCCAGAGATTTTTCTCAGAAGCTTTTCAACTAAGATTTCAATTTCTTCAATGCTTCGGCACTTAGATAAGTAGTCTCAACTCGTTTGCTTCATCTTGGTTGAAATTGTTAGGTCTTAGATTTTGATTTTAAGAAATCTTAAACAACTAAAGCAGACACTCCTGTTAAGTTGTAGAATTATAAGAACAAAGGTTTTCCCCAGCAATATTTCATGTTATTGTTTTAACTGTATAAACCGTAGTGATGTCCTCTTCTTTCTCACTGTGAAACGTCCTCTCACCTTGTCCCATTGTCATTCTGACTTTTACTGCATTAATACTGGTCTTTCCCGAGTCAGTGTTATCCTTTCTGTGTCTCTGACCTCCGTTCTCTGCTTCCTTCTGCTTGCCCTTGTTCTTTTTCTCACTGCATAAAGTTGCAGCTTGAGTAAGTCTGACCATTCCTCTTTCCAAATGCAATCATTTAGGGGTATAAGTTTCCTTCTTAGTACTGCTTCAAGCTACGTCCTGTGTGTTTGAGACATTATATTTTCACTTTTTAAATGTTTAAGACTTCATTTCATGGACTTAGGCTTGTGAATTTAAAAGTATATTGTTTAATTTTCAAGTGTTTGAAGATCTTCCTGTTGACACACTTTTAATTCGATTACATTACTCACAGAACATACTTCATAAAATTTCAATCTTTTAAAATTATGGTAGATTTCATAGCCCAAGATCACGACTCTATTGATTAATGCTCCATGAGCAAATGGAAAAAAAATAGTAGTTTGTTATTTATGGAAGTGTTTCTCAATGTTCTAAATCGTACATTCTGTTATTCTTGCTGATTTCCTTTCTAATAGACTTCTATTGCTGAAGATGGAGTAAAGACTCCAAGATTTCACCTGATTTATTGCAAAGACCTATGTATCTGCAACTCTTTAATTTCTTAAATTCAACTTCCCTATCTCTCTTTTCTGCTCTATTAATCTTTCTTGTGCCTTTGGGGGCTCTTTGGAATGTATACATATAGGACTGCTACATCTTCCTAATAGAAAGATCCTTCTACTTTTATGAATATCTCTGTTTCTAGTGCCCTACTCTGAAATTCACCTTTTCTGGCCTTGCTGTGGGTGCTTCTGCTTCATTGTTGCTTACACAGGGTACCTCTTCTCGGCCTTTCTTTGCAACCTATGTCGCGTGGTTTGGAGACATTTTTATTCAATTCACCAATCCCTTTCCTTCAAATGGTGTATTCAGATTACCTACATGTACGGCAATTCCGGATGCATACTGATTTGTGATGATTACAACCCAACTTCCCTCACAGACTGAAAATACTATAGGTTAAAAATACACTAAATACACACAACTCAGTATAAACACTCCCAGGAAACTTACATTCACCTTGAGTTAGACAGACTCAACACAAAGCCTATTTTACAGGCAACTAGTAAATAATGTAACTTACCAAATACTGTGTGAAAATGGAGAACAGGAATGACCGTATGAGAATACTGTCACATTATCATAAAAGTGAGGAAACACTAAGTTGAGCCATCCGGTCTGAAATAAAGGATGTTATACAGTGGCCGTAAGCTTCCCATTTAGTTATGGTTCTCCTTCCTAGCCTTTGTGTGACTCATGAAAGCCTTTTATAATTCCATCATAATCCGTACAATGTTATTGATTATTTTACACACCATATCATATGCTACTGGTATCATTTTATCACTACGAATGAATGACAGAAAGAAAGTCCATTTAAACCCTTTCAACCAATTTTTAGTGTGATCATTTCTCCTGCACATAGCACACCACACTGGACTTTAATTCTGGCTTTAACCATGACGATTTAAGAAGATCTTGAGCCATCTCTACTGCCGCGCCTATTTTTAACCGCCCAGTGTCACATTCCGAATGTCAAAGCCTCTGCTATCTCCCGTGCTCTGAACGGCTTCCTTTGCTTAACCTTTAATAGTATGTTTTTCAGCGATAAATTTTCAGGTTTCTTCCGCCCAAGGTTTCATCTTCCTCTTCTGTCCTAGAGCATATTTTGGTTACATATAGAACCCGTGATCAATGGCTTTTCTTTTAGTATGTGGAAAGCTCTGGGTCACTTCTTTCTGGCCCCCGTGCTACAGACAAAAAGGCTCCTCTTGCTCGGATTACCCATCTTTGGCTTGCAGATGTTTAATGGCCGCATCAGTTAATTTCCTGTTGTTGTGATCAAGCATCATGACCAAAAGAAATGTATGAAGAAGGATGAATCTGTTTTTTGCTTTAATTCCACAGGAGCCATCCTGGTGGGAGGCATGGCAGCAAGTGGAAGGCGTGGGGCACAGCAGGAAGCCAAGAGCTCACAACCTCAACCATAAGCATGAAGCAGAGGAAGTGAACCAGGTAAGGGGAGAGACTATAAACACTCAGGGCTTGTCACCAGTGACGTACTTCCATCCTAACCCTTAATCTCCACAAACGATGCAACCAACTGAAAACCAACTGTTCAAATACATGAGCCTATGGGGGACATTCTTATTCAGACATCACAAGTACGATGCACGTTGGCACGGCACTAATTGGGCTTATAGTACTGGATTTCTTTTCCCAAGTTCAGGTTCTCATATTACTTCAAATTGTTTTTTGTCTTATTCTTGTTATCCTTTCCTTCTGGAACTTAGATGCTAAGGGATAGTAAAATTCTTTCAACGTATTTGCTCTGGTGTTAAGTTCACTGTTTTTGTAGACTTTGCCCCACTCTGCTACTGAACCCCATAAGGCGTAGTTATTTTCGGTTCTATGACTTCCTTTGGTTCTTTTTAAATACAAATAGTCCTAGTTAAGTGAGGCTTCCTAGTCTCTTATTTTGAGAATCTGTAATGGCTTATTAGAACACTGTCGTCATGGTGTCCTCAGATCCATATGGGATGAATCTCAAGGGTTGGCACCTGTTGACTGGACTTCCCCACTGGAGTTAAATTTCTAGTTTTTGGTTAAGTAATTTTCTAATTTCATCCCGTGTGTCTGACAGTAAGATAGTGGATCCTGCTTTACTTCAGTTGGAAGACAGTGTCCCCATTAAAATATATAATACCAGGGACTGATGGGACACATGTTCTGACAACTGTTGTGACCTCCCCTCTGCTGCCATTACAGTGATAGACACGAAGCACTGACTTACACTAGAGTTCAGAGACAGCTAAGGGGCCAGTCAGCTCACCAAAGCCGCCCCAGTTGATACAGGATTCTATTCACCATTTCTGTTGTCTCCACGAAAGTTGACAAGTTTCCCCCTCCTGGTTCAAGCTACCATTAGGAATGGTGACACTGAAAGACTAACCAACCAATGAGCTCCATTTAGCCCAGGGAAGGGGAGGAAGGAGGAATGCCAATTAAACATACCTTAGTTCATTTTTTGGAGCCTATGGGTATGGAAGCTGAGGGCAGGACTAGGAGGCAACAAGAGGTCAAGTGTAATAGTATTTACACCACCTACCGGTAGCCAGTAGGAATTGGAAATTCAGCTCCAACATGGATACTGACAGTACTGCCCTGGCAGAACAGCTTGCCAGGTGTGAAGTCAGCTCCCCACCAGGCTTTTCAGCATGACCTAGTATGGGAAATGGGACCTATATGCCATGAAAGAAGGCAGAGAATGCTTATTGCACACTCCCAGTCTCTGAGTAGTGAGACTAGAATGTGCTGCCTGTTTGCAATGCCTGGGAGGGTAGGAAAGGCAAATGCCTCAGTGCTTGGCTGCAGTTGGGCAAGTACTCACAAAAGTTTTCTTCTGTTAGATCACTTGTCCCTGCTTTGAGCATCGAGAAACTGGTCTTGTGGGAGTTTCTGTCTGTGTTGGGTAATGGCTGAGGGAAGTAAAGAGAACATCAGCACCCTATACTGGACAGATGGTTGACAATAAAGAAATGTATAGACCTCACTAGCTTGTCACTTCGCAGATCCTCGGGATAGCACCTCTCTGCTCCAGTGGCTAAGTCTCTAGAGCCTTGGCTGAAAATAATGGACTGAGCATTCCAGCTAGGGAAGCACGTAGGCTAACTGCAGATCTTCCCCTCCAATCTTCCTACCCCTCCCCGTGCTTTACTCCAGCCCCCAACTTCAGTAGGTATTCCCCCTGGGAACTCACAGGCCACTTCATCCAGGGAAGAAAGTATACTGACTGCACATCCTCACATCTCCATCCATTCCTCCAAGACTAATTCTCCCTAGCCTTAGCCCCAGCTCTGTAGCAGACTCCCTTCTGTGGCCTCTCCTTTGACCCCATGCCCAGGGCACTGCTTTTCACCGTGGACCCTGGCAAACCCCACTCCTTGCCTCTCCCCTTTCCTAAGTATCAGCTCCCAATACCTAGAGACATATTTTACATGGAAACCCCCAGGTTTACACCAATCAGGATGTCAGAAGAATTTCCTACCAGGAAACACAAAACCACCACACTCTCCTAAGAAAGAGAGATGGGGGGGGGGGGGCAGGTGGGATGTGGTAGCACATGCCCTTAACCTCAGCACTCCAGAGGCAGAGGCAGTAGATCTCTGTGAGTTCAAAGCCAGCCTGGTCTACATAGTGAGTTCTAGGACACCCAGAGCCACACAGAAATGCCATCTTAAAAAAACAAACAAATAAAACATAACAAACAGAAGACCCAGAGAGGGTAACAGAAACAAAGGAACAAAATACCCACCAACAAACACAAGGCCAGATATCACCACCTAGAATTACAGTCTTCCTAATCCCAGATGCCTAAACGCCAGCATAAAAATATAATCAATAACAGCCAGAACAATGTCTACACTAGACCCAAGCAACCTTACCACAAGCAGACCCTGAATAGTCCACGAAGCTGAAGCACAAGAAAAGAAAAACCTTCAAATATTCTTTATGAATATGATAGAAGTCCTTAAGGAAGAAATGAATAAATTCCTTAAAGAATTCTATGAAAGCACAAACAGTGGAAGGAAATGAATAAAACAAATCGAGATGGAACAGAGACTAAGGAAAGAGCCATCCAATGACTGCCCCAACTTGAGACCCATCACATGTGAGAGAGACAACCCTGACACTATTAGTAATACTCTGCTATGCTTGCAGACAGGAGCCTAGCATAACTATCTCCTGAGAGGCTTTACCCAGCAGCAGACGCAGGCAGACGCAGAGACCCACAGCTAAACATCAGGCAGAGCCCGGAGAACCTTGCGGAAGAGTAAGGGATAGAAGTGAACAAGGGGTCGAAAACACCACAAGACCCAGAGTCAACTAACCAGGGACCATGGGGCCTCATAGAGCCCCCAACCAGGGAGCATGCAGGAGCTGGACCTAGATCCCCTACAAATCTGTAGCAAATGTGCAGTTTGGTGTTCATGTGGTTCCCCTAACAGGTAGAATATAGGCTGTCTCCGTCTCTGTTCCCTGCCATTGGATCCTGTTCCCCCATACTTGGACCTGGATGGGCCTCAGTGGGAGGACTAGATGCCCCAGGGTGGGGCAATATCCAAAGGGGATGTATGTCTGACAAGAAGGGGTGGGAGCAATGGATGGAGGGATTTGTAACGGTGGGACTGGGAAGAGAGGAGGAAGAAGACTGTAATTGGGATGTAAAGTGAATTTAAAAGAACTAAAATTTACAAAAAGACCTGAAAGTATAAATAAAATCAATAAAGAAAAACCCAAACTAAAGGAAATCTGGAAATAAAAAAAAATTAGGAACTTGGACAGGAACCTGAGAGGGAAGGTCTACCAATATAATACAAGAAATAGAAGAGAATCTCAGACATATAAGACACAGTAGGAGAAATAAATACTTTGGTCAAAGAAAATGTTAAACCAAAAAACCTTGACACAAAACATCCAGGAAATCTAAGACATTATGAAAAGACAAAAATCTAAAAATCATAGAGAAATAAGGAAGGAGAAGAAATCCAGCTCAGAGGCACAGAAATATTTTCAACAACATCATAGAAGAAAATATCCCTAACCTAAAGAAGATGCCTATCCAAGGTACAAGAAGCATACAGAATACCAAATAGATTAAACCAGAAAAGAAATTCACCTTGGCACATAATAACAAAACAATAAACATATGGAACAAAGAAATAATGTCAAAAGCTGCAAGGAAAAAGACCAAGTAATATATAAAGGCAGACCCTATTAACATAACACCTAACTTTTCAATGGAGAATTTAAAAGACAGAAGGGCCTGGACAGATGTTTTACACACTCTAAGAGACCACAGATGGTAGCCCAAATTATTATACCCAGCAAAATTTTCAATCACAATAGATAGAGAAAATAAAACATCCCATGCTAAAACAAAATTTAAGTTACATCTATTGGAAGGAACTAGAAGGAAACTCCAAACAAAAGAGGTTAACCATACCCAGGAAAACACAATGGATACATAATCCCATACCAATATATCAAAAGAGGGCAACACACACACACACACACACACACACACACACACACACACAAAAACAGGAATCAACAAATACTGCTTGCTTGTTGATATCTCTCAACATCAATGGACTCAATTTCCCAATACCAAAAGACATAGACTAACAAAATGGATGTGAAAATACAATCCATCCTTTTGCTGCATCCAAAAAACACACCTCCACATCAAGGGTAGATACCACCTCGGGGTAAAAGTATTTAAACAAATATTCCAAGCAATTGAACATAAGAAACAGGATGGTATAGCCATTTTAACATCTGACAAAATAGACTTCTAACTAAAACTAATCAGAAGAGATTGGAAGGGACACTACAAACTTTTATCAAAGGAAAAATCCACTAAGAGGACACTGAATTAATTCTTAATATCTATGCACTAAACACAAGGGCACCCAAGTTTATGAAAGAAACTCTACCACAACTTAAATCACATATTGACTTTCTCATACTTATAGTAGGAGACTTCAATACCCACTCTTGCCAACAGAGAGGTCAACTAGACAAAAACTAAACAGAGAAATGCTGGAGCTAACTGACCTTATAAAACAAGTGGACTTAACAGATATTTACAAGATATTTCACACAAACACAAAATAATACACCTTTCTTCTCAGCAGTTCAGGGAAGTTTCTACAAAACTGACCAGATACTCAGACACAAAGCAAATGTCAACAGATAAAAGAAAACTGAAATAATAAAACACTGTGTCACACCTGACCACCACAGATTAAAGCTGGATATTAACAACTACAGAAACAACAGAAAGCTTACAAACTCGTGGAAACTGGACAACTCTCTGCTGAAAGAAAAAAAGTGGGTGAAGAAAGAAAGAAGGACCACTGTATATAGAATAATTTAAATAGATCCATACTTATCTCCCTGCATAAAAATCAACCTCAATTCTCAGCATAAAACCAGACACCCTGAACCTGATAGAAGAGAAAGTGGGGGACAGTCTTGAATGCACTAGCACAGTTAGACTTTTTAAAAGAACATCATTAGCACAGTACTAAGGAAAGCAATTCATAGACAGTACCTCATGATACTGACAAGCTTAATGGAAGCCTATGGAATGGGAAAAGATTTTTACCAACTATACATCCATCCAGTAGAAGGCTAATATCCAAAATATATAGGCAGACAAATCAAATAGATAGATAGATAGATAGATAGATAGATAGATAGATAGATAGATAGATAGATAAACAGACAGACAGACAGACTGACTGACTGACTGATAGACAGACAGACCGATAGACAGACAGACAGATAGGAGCTAAATAGATAGTTGGATAGACAGAGATTTTCAAAAATACATCCAAAACCTAGATATTAAGAAAACAAAGAGTTCAACTTAAAAAATGGGGTACAGAGAATTCTCAAAAGAGGAAATTAAATGGCTGAGAAACACTTGGTGTTCAATGTCCTTAGCCATGAGGAAAACACAAATCAAAATTACTTTGAGATTTCATCTTACATCCCTCAGAATAGCTAAGATCAGGAAAACAACTGACAGGTAATGGTGGTGAAGGTATGCAGTAATGGGAGCACTCATCCATGGCTGGTGGGAGTGAAAAGTTATAAAACCACTATGGAAATCAGTTCCTCAGGAATATGAAAATCGATCTACCTCAAGACCCATACACTACTCGAGCATATATCAAAAGGACATTTCAAAAGTGACTAGTGAGTCACTTGCTCAACCATATTCATTGCCACACTGTAATATCCAGAAATTGGAAACCACCTTGACAGTCCTCAATGCAAGAATAAAGAAAATGTGGTACATTTACACAATGAGGTATTACTCAGCCATGAAAAAATAAAATTATGAAATTTCATCCTGAATGAGGTAACTTAGGCCCAGAAAGGATACAGGAGAGATTTCAGAGAGCAACAGCTAAATTATGGCCTTCTAAGGGGCAGTATGGAAACCTAACACATGAGAAGCATATATATATTTATACACACACACACACATGTACTCACGCATGTGCATTCGCACACACACACATGCACATGCGTAAGAACACACACACACACACACACACACACACACACACACACGTACATATGAAGGCAGTCTAAATGAAACTGCCAAACAATTGGGAAATAGATCCTCCTCTAGCCATCTCTTCTCACCAAATAAAGCTTTAAGCACTGGAATTGTGTTATATCTGATTGAATTGTTGGCTAAAGGGACCCCCAAGCAACCCAGGCTGTTGCAAAGCGTATACACTGCTCTCCACAAACTGACACCAAAGCCCCATTGCTAAAGATAACACCTACACAACTCACTGAACACAGAGAAGTTGAGCCGGCATCTACACAGAGCCTTCACTCCTATATGCCATTGTCTCTGGTACAGGAAGACGATGTGCATGCTATCCAACGAGAAACATAAAACAGCAAACCCTTTGATCTATAATGGTATCCTGCCTCGAGATATGTTAGAACAATGGTGGCACAAAGTTTGTGGGAGTAACCAACCAATATCTGACTTGATTAAAGGCCCCCTCTATGAGGTGAAACCCATACCCAGCACTGCTTTGGTGATCAAGAACCAGAGACAAGATAGACTAGGGACCTAGTAGTAAATTCAAATACTACTGTTCTTTAAAAAAAAAAAAAAGCAATAAAATGACTCCTAATGACATTTCGTTATGCTTGTAGATCAGTGCCTTGCTCAGCCATTAGAGAAGCGTCTTCCTGCAGCAGAAGGGAACAGTCACATAGACCCATATAGACCCTAGTTAGACAGTGAGTTAGACACCTTGAAATACTAGGCCCTAAATAGGAGTCTTCATCAAATCCCTCCACTCAGAGATCAGGGAACCGTGTGGAAGAGGAGGCAGAAAGAGAGTAAAAGCTAGGGGATGAAGGACACAAAGTAAACAAGGCCCTCTGAGTCAACATGACCAATGGATATACGAATTTACAGCTCCCGCAGCCTCCACTTGTCGGTACCAGGTCCTTTGCAAATTGTTATGGCTTCTGGTTTAGTGTCTCTATGAGATTCCCGAGTGTGTGAACAAGTGGGTCTCTAGTTTTTTTGTGCTTTCTCATAGGCTCTTTTTCTTCTGTTTTACCCAATTCTGACGGGTTAGGTTTGTTTTACCATATCATACCATACCCTATCATTATCCCTTAGAAGTCTGTCTGCTTTCTAATGAGAGACAGAAAGGGGGTGGATCTGGGTGAGAGGGGAGGTAGGGAGGAACTGGGAAGACTATAGGGAGGAGAAACTGTACTCAGAATATATTATGTGAAAAAAACTATTTTAATAAAATAAACAGAGGGAGGGAGGAAGGGAGGGAGGGGGGAGGGAGGGAGGGAGAGAGGGAGGAACTTTTCCTATTACTGCTTTGGTCAGGTTGTCCTTCCTTCTAATTCTTGCTCCTGGTAACTGGAAGGTTCTATAGTGATCTCTCTCTCCTTATTATGTTGCCTTTCCCCGCAGCAGCCATCAATCACATATTTTACCATCATTTCTTCAAACTTCTTCCACAAGGACATTTCAGTCTTCCAATCAGACAAAACTTTCAGAAAAACTGTGGACATCACCTTTCATGCAAATAATGGAGTACATAGTAATGTACCAAGCAAAAGGGAATAAGACAGGAACAAAATGAATGTTCTTTCCCTGTGAAGCTCATTTTGTAGTGGGGATGGGAGAAAATACACTGGCTGATTTTATAACAATCCCTGATGCTCTACAAGGAGGAAATGGGAAACTGTACAGAAGTAAGTATGGTAGGCCTGAGGGAAAAGCATAGGAGACATCCAGGACCATTTCAAGTTATTTTCCAAGTACAACGTAATGTGCCTCCCAAGTGAGCAGTGGACAGGTGTAACCAAATGCATGTCAGACTGATTATTAAACATGGAAGTTAAGAGCAAAGTCAGGATCCCATTAAGGAAGGGTCTAGGATGAGATTCAACAAAGGAGTGGGCTTCAGACAGCAAGGTGGAAAACGGAAAACGGAAGTGTCTCAGACAGAGAAGAAGCATTTCCAAGAAGGACCGATAGCTGGATGGTGTCAACTGTCCATGAAGGTCATGTTTGGAGTCTCTAGGAGGTTTGTAAGTTCCTCCTCACACTTGATCATCTTATATTCTGGATCCTGTCCCTGGAGAGTATCAGTCCCTCTGGGGACTTTGCTGACTCTCATGCCTTTCCTATACTCCATATAAAGCTGTTACTGCAAGAACAGAGAAATGGCGCAATAATAGTTAACTGACCTTCACACACTGTGGTTTCCTTTTCTCTTAGGTGCCAGTCAGCTGCTAAGAGCAAGGGGTCAGTCAGTGGGAACTGCTGTGTTAAAAAGTCTGTCACTAAGGACAAGCAAAAGGCCTGTGAAATATTTCTGAAAAATCAGCTATGGCTGGAAAGTAATAGATAAGGCAGCTAAGAACAGGCTTACATCTTCTACACCAGCCTTGACTGAGTGAACTCAGAGTCTCAGCAGCAGAACACATTTCCTAGCTCTCCTGCATTCAAGTTCTGAACTGGTCCGTGACATTACAAATATGAACTGCATAAGACGTAAATCAGTTTATCCTACCAGAGAATAGAACTGAACTAGGTGGGAAGAGGAGTAATGTGCAACCTACCTGCTCTCGGGCACAGGAGATGAGGTAGTATGTTTCTAGGATTAGGCACCAACAGCAACAGAAGCAGCTTTAGAAGCAGCCAGCTCCCTGACAGGGATAAGCACTGACTAGCCAGCAGTTCACTTCCACGGGTATTCCTAGAGATGCTTTCAAGACACCACAAAAATTTATCAAAAGCAGAGAAGGTAAGGAGTTCACACTGGGCCCAAAGCATGACAGAATTGTTCAAAACTCAAGAGTCAACACAGTGCAACTTCCAGATGGCCCTGAAGTCCAGGCCAGGTATAGAAAGAAAGGAAACCACTGCGGACAAACAAGAAGCCAGAGGTAATGGAAGACTCGATATGGATGAAACCATCCAAAGAAAGGGGGAGGCAAGGGGAGGAAGAGCGTTCCCCCACTTCGGCACCCAAACACTCTTGCCCTCATTAAACAGTAGCCTACAGTTAGGAAATGAGAACCCCTTTTCGGAAAGCAGGATGTCTGCCGCACATACAACAACTGCACGTGTGCCGCCTGCCAGTGGGCGTCTTCGAGTGTGTGAAACCTTAGAGGTAGGCACGAGTCTGAGAGCATCACGTGCTCCCGTTAAGAACCTGCAGTGTCAGCGCTACACGGTGCGGCTGACCTTCGTTAGGAATCAGGTCCTCAAGGCAACAAAGCCACAGGAAGCAACCTGGCTCCCAATTTCTCAGGCACGAGATCTGAATTCACCCCCTGACAGCATACCTGTGAGAATGCCAAAGCTAAACGCACTGCCTGGAGTCGCAAGCTCTTCCCTGCTCGGCACAACCCTCACAGAAAGGGTAGGTTCTGCTGCCAGCGAAAGGCGAGAGCCCTTTTCTGGACAATGAAGCCCATTCCCCAGGCTGCACCATCAGCTCCAATCAGTGGCAATGTCAGCGCAGCACGCTGAGTAACCGCTCAACCTAATGTGTTAATATTATTTAGGCACCTTCGATAATGTAATGTGAATCACATTAAAAAGCTTGACAGATTTACCAGAAATACTGGGTGTATCTATTCCTGCAGGGAGGAAAAGTTACTGGGAAAGAGCAGCACCTTCCTGGCTGAATGTCAGAGCCTTTAAAAGCATCGCTGTCCCCTACAGCACATTATGACATTCCTAGAAACTGCTCCAGCTTCTACCAATTTTAATTGAATTATGAAATCCAGAGTCTTTCTAGGGCCTGGAAATATAATAATTTTTAAAAAAGCGATGGGCCATTTACATTCACTACAAATGGGCATAAAAATGTTTTTCCAAGCAGATAACAGATTTCATGGTTATTTCTTTATAATTACTCCGAATTCACTTTATTAGAAATTAGCTGGGGAGCAATTTTGAAGTTCTTGAATCCTATTGAACCATATCGATTTCACCTATTTAAAAAAAAAAAAAAACACACCCACACGAACTACACTACTGGAATAGCAGAAATAATCGGAGAACAATTTGCAGCCCTGACATTAAAGGATGGAACCCCACTGAGATCTGTTTGTACAGCTTTAGTCACACCTGTCAGTGAACCATGGCCTGGACATTGACTATCCAGAGAAAAAGGTGTGGGGCTTTAAATTATAATTCTACAGTAAAGAAAAATTCTAACTTTTCTGTGATCAAAAATAAATCAGACAAGTCTCCAAAAGTCTAACCAGTTAGTACAATTCACAAGCCACAGACACTGAAGCCGATGAGATGGCCCCAAAAGAACACGAGCTCTGTCTGCAAGCATGATGTCCTCAGTCCAAATTCCCAGCGTTCATGACAAAGCCAGGCATGGTCACAGGTATCTGTAACCCGGCAACAGGGCTACGAACAGGTGGATTGCAGGAGCCCACTGCCCAAGCAGCCTTATCAAAAAGGAACGTCTTCAGGTTCAGTAAGATGACAGCCCAGCTTAAGAGAATAAGGCAAAAAAGCAATGAAATAAGGCAATAAGCAATGAAAGCCTCCTCAGATCTCCTCATATGCCTACACACGCACACGTGCGTGCAAGTGCATGTGCAAATGCATACACACGCACACCTACTTTTTCAATTATAAACATTAACCTGTAAGACAGTAATAGTTTTGATAAAGTATCTTTCAAGCTACAACAAATTTATCACTACATTCTTAGCAGAAAGAACTTTAAGGATAATCAAGACAGCATGAGAAGGCTATATTTAAAAGTTGCAATGGTAGATAAATTGATCTTTAGTACCTATAAAATAAGCAAAAATAAATGCCTCACCATAAATATGGAAATCTACTTTACAAGGTAACACTTTGCTTTCAAAAAGCTATATTTTTATATCAAAATACCTTTTAAAAGTACTTCACAGTAAAAGATCCACACAGCAACTAATCAGCACTGAGTTTACAAGCCACTTCAGAGATCATTCTGAAGGAACTGGGGGGTAAGACACACACACCTATTCTCCTCCCACAACCACAGAGGCTAGGTTTCAGTAAGCAAACTTGTCTCTTGAAGGTGTGCTTAGATATGAACCGGAAGCACAGAACAAATAAAACCCTGGTCCTCCAAACTGCACCAACAAGACAACCCATTGGAGGATGGATAAAGGGCATGGTTGGCAAAGTGCTGGCCACACGAGTTATAAGGACCTGAGTTCAACCCCCAGAGCCCAAGTTAAAAAAGGCTCAGCATGACTACACACCTGTAATTCTGGTGCTCCGTGCACAATCAGGGGATCTCTGGGGCTTTGCAAGTAAGTGAGCCAGTCCTAACTAAATCAGTGACTCCCATTCACTCAGAGACCTGTCTTTAAAGCATAAGGTAGAGGACAATTAAGGACAATATCTGACATTACCTCTAGTCCACACACACACACACACACACACACACACACAGATGCCCAGATGCACACGCACATGCATGCATGCACACACATGCGCACACATGCACACACCCACACACGTCCAGACGCACACACACATGCACTAGCAGCAACATAGAGAATGTGAAAAAAAAATCTGAAGACTATGAATATAAAGCACGTTGAAATGCATAAAAACTATTATAAATCAGTAATAGAAAGACTAACAGCTAACTAAATCTGAGGAAAGAATCTGAATACATCATTCTCCAAAGAAATTATATACCTGGCCAATAAGTAAGAGGGTCAACATGATTGGCCACTGAGGAATTGCAAGTCAAAACCAAATGAAGCCATTCGTACTGATTAGGATGACTATAAAAGATTTTTAAAGGAAAATAACAAGTGTTCACGAGGACACTGAAAGCCTCTCACACTGTTGGCAGGAATCTACAATGATGTAGGCAGTCAGATTCCGGCTGTTCTTTAAGTTCTGGAATACAACCACCATGTAATAATCTAGAAATCTACTCATAAGTATAGACCCAAGAAAAGTGAAAACCAAAAACTTCTCCATGCCAGCATTTCTTCCACCCATCGAGAAGTGAAAAACAAGTCTAGGGAGGTGGCTTAACTCAGGAAAGTACTTGCCTTGTAGCGCGAGGGCCTGAGTTATGTCTCCAGAGTCCACATAAAAGCTAGGTGTGATAATGCAGGCTGTAATCCCCTCAGTAGGGGAGGCAGATATGGAGGAGTCCTGGGCTCTCTACCCAGTCACCCTGGTCTAATTATTGAGTTGTAGGGCAATGAAATGCTATATATTAAAGGGGGTGTGCAGTGTTCCTGAAAAACTCGCAACTGTGCCCTGGCCTCCACACACGCACATGTGCACCTGTACATTCACATGCATACATACAAATGTGCACCTTAGGACACGACTTTGAGAAGAAACGAAAATAACATGCTTGCTCGAGTGTTAGTGAAGAAACAAGATGTGGAGCTATCCTCACAATGCTCTACTAAGTAGTGAGGATTGGGACGCTGACACCTGCTACAGCACAGAGGGCTCTGAAAACCAGCTAAGTGAAAGAAGCAAGACTGGAAGGACAAGTATGGTTCATCTGTGACACACTCGCAACTGACACATCTACAGAAACAAGAAGCAGACTAGCAATCGCCCAGGGTTGGGTGGGAGGTCGTGAACAAGTCGGCTCTGTGAGGTTCCTTTGACGGGAGCTGGAAATGTTCCAGGTCCACTTACGGCTGCACACTTCCAGACACAGTGAAAACTAGTGAACCGGTGAGCTTTATGGTATGTGAATAGCATTTTAAAAAGCTATTTTTTAAAAAGAAAAAAAAAAGCCTATAAATAGGGAACCATTCTTTCCCACAGTGGTCAAAAGAAGGGAACTGGTATGATGACTTAGGAAGTAGAAGCACTTGTTGGCCAGCCAGACATTCCCAGGACTCATATTGTAGAACGAAAGAACAGAATCATACAGGTTGTCCTCTGATTCCACTCCTGAGCGCTGGCATGCACACACACACACACACACACACACACACACACACACACACGTATGCACACACACCATAAGGAGGTTGTGTGGGGTAGACAAAGAGGAAGGGAGAAACATGAGGAAAATAATAATGGGGAACACTGTGTTCCCCCACAAAGTTGGTAGACTGTCTCAGGGAGGCGTCTGCAGCCTAGATACACACACAGTCAACCTCTACAGGGTGATACACAGAACTACCATTTCACATTTAAAATCGTTGTTACTGACAAAATATGAATTTATTTAAATGAAGAAAGTGATATCGATTATATTAAAATTATACTTCTTAGATAATGCCTGGCAGAGAGAAGGTAAAAGGATGATTTATGAACACAGTAAAAATACCCACCAATGAGATCCATCATTTGGATAACTCAGTCCTCAAATGAACATATACATTGTCTCTATGCTGTAAATCTACAGTTTGAATTTTCTTACAAAAAAAAATGCACCTACATGAGTAATCGTTCCTAGCAGTTAAAAACAAACAACATGAGTCCCATCAGTTGAAGACATGAAATGCTACAAAGCCATTTAAAAGAGAGGGTCTGTATGTGCAAGCCAAAGATCTCCAAGCTTCCTAAGTAAAAAGATTCATGGACAAAACAGCATATGAGCCATCTGCGTGCTCTTTAGAAAACATGCTGACATATAAATACGTTCTGACACACAAACATTAACCCTAGTTTTCTTTGGTTAAGAGACTGAAGAATACTTTTACATAATACATTCTGCCGTTGAGTTCTTAATCTAGCGAGTTTGCGTTGCTATGTATTTTTTAAAATCATGCTAGCTTCCTTTCTATGAACTCTGGGTCTTGCTCTACACACAAAAGCAACCTAGACCCCTTTCAACACACTATTGGCATGATCCAAAATGAAATCACCATCATCATTTACAAGCAGCTTAAATATATGGCTAAAAGCATATTCTAACAGCTCATAAATGTAGACCCTAAAATAGGCCTACAACTGTTTTATGATGCATTACTTCATTCTAAATAGCTCAAAGTAACACTGTAATTAATGCATTGATCAGACTGGACAAAACGAAAATATTTTGGGGACATCATTTGTCATTTTGCTTCTGGAAGATGTATCTTTTTCAAGTTATAGTAGTTAAAGCAAACACTTCAACATATTTCTTTCCAAGATACTGTTTTTAAGACAAAACTCTCACTCTGGAGCACAGGCTGGCCTTGAACTTACAGCAGTCTGCACAGCCCAACTTCCCACATGCTGGAGTTACAAGCATGAACCACCACACCCAGATACTTACGACGACTCTTAGAAATTAACTTAAACATGTACAGACTATGAAGGCCGTGCAAGTAATGTGTTATTTTTAGGCAACCCTATTCTGCATGTGCTTTACATAACAATCTCATTTTCGTAGCCTCTAAGGGGACAGCAAGAGTATTATCATCCTCATTTTGCATGTGCATAGTGATCAGGCTTCAAAATATGCTGTGTACCACTCAGCATGAGAAAGCAACAGCTATAGGTACAAACACCCTTTGGGCCAAAAGTGTTCAGAACTCAGGACTCTGGGTTTCAGAGGCGTAATTACAGCATTACAGAATACCCTCTGGGCCGTGAAAAGCACAGCCAAATCAAACACGTTACTATTTCTACAAAGAAATGTATGAATATTAACAGCAAGTGGGATAAATAGAGGTCTGTGTACTCAGGTCAGGTTCTGCCTCCAAAGAAGTGATAGACCTTGCTATCAGAACCTCCTACGATTACTTTTAGTTTGAAACTATAGACACTGGATTCTGAGCCTGGAGAGGTTATCTCTCAATTGAAATTATTTTTCAGCGATGAAAACCATTTTTTTTAATTAGGCAAAAAAAAAAAAGCCACTTTTCTATCTCAAAAGTTAAAACTTTCTTTGGCAAAATGGGTTATGAGGCGCAACCTGCTAAGCCTGACACAGGTTTCCTGGAAACCAAAAGCACCACTTCCGCCAGAAACTAACCCCTCGCTTCCCTCGGCCATAAGCAATATGCAAGTGCCACGGGTGAACAGTGAGGGGAGGCTTTGACTCAGAGGTCAGAGTTAGCGCTACTTAACTGCAGCATCTTCCTCGCTCTCTGAGGCCATGCTGCATCCTCAGGCATGATCACTAGTCCTCAGTTCTTCGCTCAATTCTATATTCTCTAAGCAAAAGACGGCCATCTTCCTCCCTTGACCATCCTCCGCCTCACTCTGCTGCACCTGCTCATTGGTCAGTGTCTTAAAATGTCACGCAAGACCAAGTGCAGCAGCCTTATCTGAGCAACACAAAGCCTGGTTACTCTCCTGGAATGGAACATTATCTTCTCATCTAATAGCTTACACCTATTAAACTCCAGTGCTAAGCCACACTAATGCCATCGCTATACGCCCAGAGAAAGAAAATCAATTAGCCCACTATTAAATGAAAATATATAACCATTTTGTGCCCAGTAGTACATTAAAAGCTACCCACTCCCAGCAGTAAACAAGTGGATGAAAATGGGAACAGGAATCATGGATTAAATGACCGTACCTCTAAAAACCTGCCTCACAACATGGAGAACGGGAACCAGGTGCGACAAAGACAGACAGACAGATGAAGGTGGAAGAGGGGGACAGACAGAAAGGGGGAAAGAAGGGGGGGGAAGAGGAGTCAAGGGAAGAGGAGAGGAGAGAAAAGAGGAGGGGAGGGGGGAGGGGGAGGGAAAGAAAATAAAAGAAAACTAAAGTCCAGCTATGACTCGGAAATTCCTGAAGCTGGGTGAAGAGTACATACCTTAGCACTGCCTGTTGTGAGGTCAGCTTTAACTGTCAACTTGATACAACCTAGAGTCACCTAGGAAAATGTCACAATGGCAGACTCGGCACTGGGTTGATCTTTAGATGTCTAGGAGACATCTCAATAAATTGGTTGATGTGGGAACAGCAAGGCCCCTGTGGGTGACACCATTCCCTAGCAGGGGTTCCTAAGCTGTAGGAGAGAAACAGAGCTGGGCATGAACTACCAAACAAACATGCATTTCTCTCTGTTCCTGACTTGAGGTTGCCGCTTGGGGTTCCTCACAACAGTGGACTATAACCTAGCACTAGAAACTGAAATAAACTTCTTTCTCCCTTAAGCTGGTTTATATCAAGATTTTTATAAAAAACAGAAATGAAACTAGGATATTTATATTTACATTTTGTGACTAAAAAGTGGAAGCTGTAAAAGATGAATAAATAAAAGATGGGGAATAGCCCCACTCTCTTGTCCATTTATGACTTACCGTTTTTTAATCTATCAAAGCAGCCTTGGCAAGATACAGAAATAAGGACCACCACAGCCTAAGGGGTTGGGGTACTGACCTGACTGGGGTGATAAGGAAATTAAGGAAGGAGAGAGGGAGGGAGGGAGGAAGAAGGCTAGAATCAGGAAGGGAGTGCTCACTCTGAGGAAGCACACCCACTATGCAGCAACCTGGAGCCTGTGTGTCTATGTGCAGGGGAGGAGGCTTTAGACAGTTTCTGATAGAAGGTCTCTGTGGAAGAGCAGTCTCAGGCCATAAACTTCCCAGAGGAGAAAGCTGTAGTTGCTGGTGTGTCCACAAACTGCCAACACTCAAACCTGGAACAGAAGAAGGCTTTGCCACTTCTGAGCCTGACGGGAACAGGGAAGGCTTTGCCATTCCCCCAGGTCTGAGCCATTGGGTCCCTGACATGGTAATAATTTATATTCCCTCATGACTTCCTCAGGTCCACAGGGACTTAATGTAAATATAGGTTAACCCCTTTTCCTGAAGTCCGATTGTAAGGCATAGCAACATGAGCACTCTCTAGGACCAAGCAATTCTACTGCAAGGTAACTGAGAATGAGTCAAACAGAAGAAGAGGGTTCATTTGACCATATTCATCAATTATGATTATGACAGAATGACAGCAACTTCAGAGGCTATTAACATTGAAGTAAACAAACCTCACAGTGCAAGAGTATTCTACACATTAAAAAAGATGTCTACCTACAGAGGTGAAATCTGATATTGTTGAATGAGCCATTACAAACAACATACAATGTCATTCAACTCATTAGCAAGGTACATGTGGGGTGTGTGTGTGTGTGTGTGTGTGTGTGTGTGTGTGTGTGTGTGTGAGAGAGAGAGAGAGAGAGAGAGAGAGAGAGAGAGAGAGAGAGAGAGATCTATGTGGTCATGTGGACACCTTCCTCAGTCACTCTCCACCTTATAATTGTGAGAAAGAAGTACCATCGAACCTAAATCCCTGAAGAACAAAACACCAAGGAGCTGATACAGTTTGCTGTCTTCATAAGCTTGCATGCAACTCTGTTCTTTGCTTATTATTTCCCCACCAACACCAATGATGCATCCTGGACACAAACAAGTACACTGGGCTGCCCTGGGCTCTCACTGGAGCACACTGGATTCACACAGCCTACTCATGTCTCCTAAGGACCTATGACTTCTATTGTAACCACAACCCAGAACATTTTCCTGCTCAAAAAAACGACTATTTGAGAAAAAAAGCCAGAAATCCAAAGGCCTGAAGACCATTTGTGTACTTTTTTTAACAAATTCATAGCATTCTTCAGCAACTCATCTTCTACAGTTTAGATGGATGCATGTAGGTATCATATTTAGCAATATCAATAATTTTGTACGAGAGGGCGGTTTGTTTTGTTGATATACTCTTTTAATCTTTTAGACAGTCCTATAATGGAAATGATTGTTAATATCCTAATGTCTACAATTAAAATCATCATTTTGGTCCCTGGAAACTGGTATTGCATAAGAATATCTTCGAAAACTTATTATAAGGGAAAAAAAGAATTTTAAGTAAAATGCCTTAACTTTTTAAAATTACATATATTTTTCTTCTTAGACAGGCATTATTTGAATATGTTGAGAATACTAAGGAAAACTTCTGTGTCAATTAAAAATATAAACAATCCTTGAGGTTTAAAGGCATATGGAGAAATGGGTTAAGACGCTACATAGGGACTGGCACGATGGCCCAGTGGTTAAGAACTTATATGCCCTTGCAGAGGATCTTTTTGATAACCAGCACCCAAACTGGGCAGTTTACAACCACCTATAACTCCCCCTTCAGAAGGCACAGCATCTCTAGGTTCTGTAGACACTGCGTTCACATTCACATGCACATACACACACATACATGTGCGCACACATGCTATCTGTAGTTTGGGATAGTACATGTAAAAGTATAGGAGTGGTATGATGTGTGCAATTAGAAGCAGGCTAACTAATGCTCAGATCATGAATCTTGGTGCGCCTAACATAACAATACAGACCAAGGTTACAAAATCCTGCTTCTCCTCAGTAGAACGTGGCAGTGTCTGTGAGACTCTGTCTGGTGAGCAAGTGACAGGGCAGAGAACATTATGGGCTGTCCTCATGCAAACAAAATCCAGGACCTTTGACAATAGTGAGGAGAGAGGCATACCCGGGGTCTCAGTACTGAACGCAGTTTCCTGAAGCTTGCTCTCTGGTGAAAAGCAAAAGTCCAAATAGCACATTGTTACCTTCCATGAAAACAGAAGATGAAGCCTGAGAAAGGGGCTGTTGAACTTCTTTTTTCCCTAGGTACAGGTTTAATAAAGTTACTGAAGAAAAAACAGAAATACTGATCATAAAAATAAAATGTAAAAGCCAGCAGCCAGCTCAACTAGACCTCATTAGGATGACTGTTCTAAAAGCACTTTTCGGTTTCCATTTTAACAGGAGAGGTAAGAGTCCACGATTGCTTTCAGTGCAGTGTCTGCTTTGTAACTAAGTTACAGTCATGCAGGGGGAGTTTACTCCAGGTGACTGAGAAGGCATCCAGCCCCTCCAGCTTTGATAAGAAGCCCCTTCTCAGCGGTAGACGAGCTTCCGAGCTAGCTCCTATCTACTCTGATCCCTTGCTCCAAAACAGCCTAAGGATTAGCTTTGTGGATCTACTTCTCAAATAAAAGGTTTTAAAAGTAGGGAAAAGAGGATTAAAGAGGCTGGAAAATTTAAATTAATAGGTGGGTACAATACTTTCTCAGAGTCATATGACAGGCAGACTTCTAAGGCACTGGTACTTGGTCTCAAGTTTTTATTTGGTTATGAACTATGCATCTATTATTGTAAAACTTACCGAGTGATACTATTTTGTGTTTTTATATTTTAAAAAAAAATTTATGTCTTTTAAATTCTACTACAACCCAAACGATTTACTTGACGACTTCAAGTCTGAGAGAGGACAAGACAGATGGTAAAAAAAATAAAAAAAAAAAAACCATGAAAAACAACAACAACAACAACAACAACAACAACAACAACAACGCCTAACCTAACACTGAAATGGGAGAGAGAAGAGAAACAGGAGCCATGAGCCCTGGAATCATGCTCTCTAGACTTTGTGATGAGCCCGCATACATGCGTACATTCTCTTGCCTCAAGCAACAAGACATGAGATATATCACGTGACATGTTTCTTGTCATATACAGTAGCATCTACGACATCAGAAAGTTAAGCTGATTAATTCCAGAGGACCCATGTAATGGTTAATCTTCAACTCTCTGCATTAAGATTCTCCTAACACGTTTGGGACATGTGTGAGGGTGTGTGCAGGGAGACTGATTGGGGAGAAAGGCCCACCCTGACAGACAGCAGAATATCAATCCCAAGTAGGGTTTCCAGATTAAATGAAAAAGAGAAAGGGAGAAAGCAAGTGCTGTCTTTCATTCACCTTTCTCCTTCCTGGCTGCCAGTGGGATGTGATGGTGGGATGTTATGCCCCAGCTGCCACATCTAGATCTGCTCTTGCCACTGCCTACCCGCCATGATGGACTGTCTCCCTCTTAAACCGCAGGCCAAAATAAAGTCCACTTGCCTTGGATTGCTTCTGTTGGGTATTTGTTACAGCAAAGAGAAAAGTAATATGCCCCACCAAGCAAGGAGATGGTTAATTGGCTGTGCATAACCTTCCACTGTTATGACACACTACCAAACTTCAGAGGCTGTGATAAGCAGATTCAAAACTGCCCTATTTCAAACTAGAACCTATGACCGTGATGTGACCTTATCCCTGTGTACTGTGGTGAAACAGGCTGACAGTAGAGAAGGAATCCTGGTGGGTCTGCTTTGGTCCTTTTAGGAAAAGAGTTTCCCCATCCTAATACAAAAGTCAGAAACACTCAGTATAAGAAGGACCTACCTGGGTGAAGACGGGAGCCACACGAAAGAGAATATGTGTGGCCTCTAGACAGCAGAGTGATGGCTGTCCTTTTGAAAGTGAGGCAGAAAGGAAAGGGGAACCTCAGTCTTACTTCCACAAAGAATGGACCAGAATTAGTAACAGGAATGAGCACAGAAATGGGTTTCTCCCTAGAGCTTGCAAGTCTACTTTATAAACTACCTCGACACTGACCAGTGTCAGCACATAGCTCCTTTCTACCTTTTACATCAAATTATGGAAACTGAGGAAGCACCAAGAGAAACAGTGGCAAAAGAAAGAGAATTATACAGTGTACCTGTGTACCCATCTAATGAACAGTCGCAGGGACTGTGCCGGATGCAGAGACGTGACAAGGAACACTGTGATCCTGTCTCTTGATGCTCACAGCCTACACTGAGGAAGGTACAAAAATAGGGGAAAGCAGAGCCCTGCAGGGGCCAGGCAACTCCTGGTGTAGAGGGCATGGGAACTAGCAAAGGCTGCCAGGAAGCTAAGGTGTCTGACCCTCATCTAAGCAGGTGAAGTGGACTTTGCTGGAGGTGAGAAGAAGAGAGAGGGTGCTGAGGCAGCAGCTGAGATAAACGAACCTTCGAAAATGTTGAAGCCAACATAATACAATGAGGAGAAAGAAGTGGACGCTAGGAAGCCAGCATTCTGGGAAGGCCCAGTGAATCCTGGAGAGCCCACGACAGAGCAGGAAACATGGCTCAGCCTATGAAGCTTCTGGAGCACTGCAGTAAGAGCCATCAGACAGGCTGGTGCTAAGGAGGTGCTGGGTTCTTAGATTCAGTGCAATAACTAGATTCAAACCTGGAACAAGGAGATGCCTTTGACTCATGTGTTTAGGAACGACAGCCTTTGATTCATACAGCTGACAAAGATGATATAACATGGCTGGCGGTGGGGGTGGTGTGGGGGCTGGGGGTGGGGAGGAGGCTAAAGATGAAATCTGGGAAACACTTAAATATAAGACTTTAGGGAAGAGGAGAAATAAAGTGTAAAACAAAACATATCAGGTCACTTGAACTCAGCTGTTAATGACTGAGCTTCCAGTAAATAACAGGCTTTAAGAAAGACGACCTGTGGTGTCAAGGAGCAGACAGCAGAACAGGTGAGCCTTCACGATCCAAGAGAGAGGCATCTGAGTCCTAGCGTACGGTTTCAGGAAACACTGGGACGCAGTACCCAGAGGAATCAGGGACCTGTGACTGAGACTGTACCTGTATTGCTGCTTCAACAGAGGAAAGAGGTGAGCAAAGGCGAGGGGGAAACACAGTAGCAGGAAGGGACAGGCAGGGACAGTTCTCAGGTTCACATTATCTAAGTCACTCTCTGTAACTACTGCTGCTATAGACAGAAGAGAGCTGTGGGAAGGAGATGACTGCAGGGCACAGAAGGCTGTGACAGGAGAGGGCCGCCATTCCCCAGTGCGCTGCAGATCCTTCTCTGTGAGCAAGAAACTAAACCCATCCTGGGAGTCGATCTCAATGCTTAGGTGTTTTGCTTTTTTCTTTCCCTTTCTTAACTACAGGTACAACGATATCTATTGAGAGGGGCAGATACCTCTCGCATTGGGCATTTTCAATGCCAAATTCAACTATGGAGTTTTTAAAAACACGAGTGCCAGGATCAGAGCCAACCATGCTCTGCATGACCAATCTTTGCAAGAATAAAGAAATGGTGTAATGTAGTGAGAGTGGCAAAGAAGAAACTAGCAGAGTTCCTTTTGAGAATGCAACGTTTAAAAGACTCCAGGCCTTTGATAAAAAACTGTAGCACTTCCACAAACATCCATTAAACTACCTGCACGTGACACGGCTTAGTGAGAACCTTTGACAGCATGAGGAGACTTAAGAGATGGCACACGCAAGGACATCCACACATCAACAAGGCACTATAGGCAAGGAGAAAGAGACTGAGACAGAGGAAGGTGAGAATATGTGCTAATATGAAATTTCCAAACTGCACTGTTACTTGGGGGAAAAAAATTACAAAACCACTGTGTGTAAAATAAAATGCTACCTTCCATGTAAGGCTAGGAGAAATAAAGCACCCATTTTTGCAAACAAATACAGAATGAATAAGCAGGAGACTGGTAACAGAATAGGAGAGAATATTTACATAGCAAGCATAGTAGCAATATGTAAAGGACTCCCTTGATTCAACAATAACAACATAATTTTAAAATAGGCAAATAACTTGAACAGACATTTTTCTAAATGGCCAACAATCATAGAAAAATGCTCCACATCATTAATCATTGTGGGAATACATCAAAATCACAGTGAGATGCCACTTCATATCTTCCAGGATGAATAATGCAAAAAGGAAAACACATTTTGACAAAACCGTGGAGAAACTAGAACTCTTCTCTATTGCTGGCAAGAACGTCAGATTATCCAAGCCACCCTGGAAAATAGTGTGGCAGCCACTAAAAGAGTTACAGGGCTAGGAAGAGGGCTCGCTACATAAAGTACTTATTCTGGAAGAGTGAGGGCATGTGTTCACATCTCAAGAACTCACAGGATGCTGGAAGCAGTAACATCCTACAGCACGATGGGAGGGAGAGACAAAAAAAAAAAAAAAAATGTCCTGTGACGCTCACACACCACCTAATCTGGCTTCTGCAGCGGTGAACAACAGAGACTGTCTCAAACAGGGCAGAAGGTACGGACTGGTGCCCGAGGTTGTCCTCTGAGTTCCATATACATACTTTGGCAAGGATATACACAATCACACATATAAAAATGAACACAGAGGGTTGGGGATTTAGCTCAGTGGTAGAGCGCTTGCCTAGCAAGCGCAAGGCCCTGGGTTTGGTCCCCAGCTCCAAAAAAAAGAAAAAAAAAGAAAAAAAAAATGAACACAGAGACACAAGTGTATGCATCATAAGCAGAAAACTGGGGGATTTTAAGTATTTATTTTCTGTGTATGGGTGTTCTGCTTCCATGTATGTATGCGCACTGCACGCACCACTGCCCTCGTTAGCCCGAAGAGGGCATCACATACTGGGGAGCTAGAGTTGAAGATGGTTGGTAACCACCATGTGGATCCTAGGAACTGAACCCAGGTCCTCTTGACAACAAATCCTCGTAACTGCTAAACCATCTCTACAGCTCCCAGAAAACACTTTTTTTAACTTAAAAATGGAATTAGGACTCAGAAATTTCAATGTCAGGTATACAAAAAAAAAAAAAAAAAGAGAGAGAGAGAGAAAGAGAAAGAGAGAAAGAAACAAATATTCCAACAAATACATCAACATGCACATTAACATTATTGATAATGACTGAAGGGTGGAAACAATGCCAAAGTCCATCAACAGATCAATAAACAGGGTGTAGTACATCCACACAACGGAATACTGAGCCATAAACAGAAATGAAGCGTTGTCGTGCACAATATCCACAAGTCTCCGAAACATGATGCCCTCTGACAGGTGCCAACAGAAAAAGCCTTATATCACATTTCTTCACTTACATGAACTATTCGGAATAGATAAATCCATACCAAAAAAATGCCAGTTGGTTGTTGCTAAGAGCTGGAGAAAGAGGTCGAATAAGGAAGGATTATTTAATGGGCATGAATTAGGAAGTGAATAGAAGCAGTTACTGCAAAATACTCAGAGTGTATCTAATGCTACCAAACTGCTCATTTCAAAATGGCTAACTTTACCCTATGTGAGTCAAACCTCGTGTGTGTGTGTGTGTGTGTGTGTGTGTGTGTGTGTGTGTGTGTGTGTGTGTGATGAGTGCGTATAAATATGTGCGCCTGTGTGTGCAGATGCATGAGCACATGAAGACCAGAAGACTATGTTGAGTGTGTTTTTCAATCACTCTCCAGATTATTTTTGAGGTAGGATCGCGGAACCTATTTTGGCTGGACTAGACTGCCAGCAAGCCCTAGAGGCCCACCGGCTTCTCCAACCCTGGGGTTATAGTCATGTGCTGCCTCGATCAGATCAACTGAGCCATCCCTCAGACCCAGAATCTCAGGTTTAAGTTGTTCTTTGTGTTCTCCTGGAGCAACATGAAGAATGTTTCCTTGGAAAGCAACTTCCAGGACTTTAAAATGTAGTGTGAACCACCTGGGGGAAGGGAAGGTCAGCTTCATATGCTTCATTAGGTTGACCTAATATCAGCCAAGAAGTTCTGAATGGTATGCCTTGGGTTCAGCCTCCAGAGCCCTGTGGCACAGCTCCACTTCGGGAAGTCACCCAGGGTATGTCATCAGTGCTCTTCCCTAAGAAACCTGGTACATTCTGAAGAAATCAACTCAAATTAAGTGACCCAGAAAATCAAAGAGGACACTGTAAATCATTTTCACTTTGATTTTGAGGCTTCTACACACTCAGAAAATACTACAGTATCTATCATCTGGGTCAGGAGTTTGGAAGGGCATTTTTGGGTTTTGTTTTGTTATTAAGATTTGCAGTTTCAAATTTTTTTCTTTGGCACATAGTTTTAATATCTAATTTACATGCCAAGAGCCCTTAGTTGATGAGCCCTGAAATTGTCTTAAAATTTGAGGACTTCAACATATCCCTACAGTAGCACAAAAGTCAAATTTCAGATGAAACACAGAGATGCTTCAAGAGATCCATTAACTGTGTTGGTCAGAGTCTACGGGCAACGTTCAAGTTTCACAAGGCTTAAGTTAAGGCTGCTTGCTCTTAGCTGACTCCTGTGGAAGCCACACTTTGCCTGACAACGTACTAATTCCTTTAATTCCTAAGAACCAAAGCCACTATTTTAAAAATTGTGGGCACGTTTAACTCTGTACTTAAATTTGCTCTCTTTATATAGGTAGCAAAAGCTACATGACAAGTCTTATTCATTTTCTTTTAACAAGATGGGTAGTGAGCAAATTCCATACTTCGAACAGGACTTAGTCTAGGATAACCACAATTAATACTTAAACAGAACAGATGCTTAAAATATATTAGACCTCTGACTGTAATCTAGGAAGTCCATGAGCTCACATCACAGTTGGATTTGAACTGACTTCTAATGACTTATTTGTGAAGAACAAAGGCTAGTCAAAATGCCTCCTCTGCCTATAGGGGCTTGTGGATGAGCCAAGGGGAAAATCAATATTTAATAAGGTAGTTTTTGAAAGAATGAACTTTGGCTCAGAAATGCACAAACTGGAATACTAAACAGTAATTTACAGTAGCATGACCTCTTATTCTATATGATACAGAAACACACTTTCATTTTGCTTGTAGGAGCTTGCTCCATGGAGTTCATGGTAGGTACAAAATAAGAAGGAACAGGTGAAGCCAAATTATGGTGGCACACACCTAGTACGCCAGCACCGAGAGGCAAAGGCGGGCTTGTCTGGCCTACATAACAAGCTCCAGGCCAGAGCCACAGCTACATTGAGACACACACACACACACACACACACACACACACACACACACACACACACGCTGTATAGGTAAGAATTAAAATGATCTGTAGCTACAGAGAAGAGAGCGATCTGAAAACTGGAAGTAGATCTCCAGACTGCTGAGACCTGCCCCAAGTATGGGGAAGAGCAGTGACATGTGCATAAAGCAGTCCCCTGAGTTGTTCAGACTCACTCATCAAAATAAATGGGGAGGAACCTAACCGGGACAGACTCTCAAAAGCCTGAGGGCTGAAGACTGACTGCCATACCACTCCATCACCACCAGTTCTAGGTGATCCTATCAGGCAGGTAAATCCATCTCCTCCCAAAACTTTTTAAATACTCAAATTTTCAGAAAAACAAAGGCAAAAAAAATTTTAAAAAGATTGATTCTGTTAGGCCAATGAAAAAGAAAATTCTTGCTATAAAAGAAGAAATAGAAGCGCAAGGCCCTGGGTTCGGTCCCCAGCTCCGAAAAAAAGAACCAAAAAAAAAAAAAAAAAAAAGAAGAAATAGTTATGACAACAGAGAAATCCTATTCCAGAAATGTTTCAAACATTCTATTCTATTTCCTTCATTGACTGCAGCTTCAGAAAAGGAATCTGAGTAGGCAATCAGCAGAGCGGGAACATGCAGGCCACTACTAGATAACCTGGGAGAGAGGGATGGATCATCAGTGTAGCATACAACAGACAAACAGAGGACAGGCCATCAGACCGTATGTGCATGTATCCAACAAGTTGTGAGCCCATCAGACAAGAAGCCAGAGGGCCTACCACTTCCCAGAAGCATGGCTGCTCTTTGCACACCAGCCTTCCCAGGACACAGCTGTAGCGACAATTTTGGAATTTTGCTTGCTTTTAAAACACAGAAATATGGTAAGGATGTGTTTTGTTTTAATCCCAGGCGTGGGGATATGGGGTTGCTTTGGATCATCTGCAGCATTTAATGATGATTTGCCACGCACTCTATATGAGGCATGGTTTTGCCAGCTGCAGATAGTTTCTGTGATTGTATAACCCTTGGAATTCTGGGAACTTCTCAGAGGCTGTATAAGCACTAGAGCCCCCGTGGGCAGGGCTGGTAGTGGTTTATCTATCGAGTGGCAGGGGTGGTTGCACTTTGTGAGTAGTTGCACTCAAAGAAGAAACAAAAGGAAAAAAATTAGATTCAGGTTTCTCTCTCCCCTCAATCTTTCTTCCTCTCCTATCTAGTGATGGGGGTGAAACTGGAGGGATAAAGGTGAGAAAAAAAAAGAACCCACAAAGTAGCAAAGACCAGCTACACACAGCAGCAGAGGGTATGGATGGGTCACACTGAGGTCCTACTGAGCATTGAGCCACACTCTAAACACCATCCCACTGCCAGAGTCACCGTGCTCATGGTAACTTAACAATGGGGCTGTTGTGTTCCCTATCCCCACCCACATACCATTCCCCTCGTGACTGTCCCCCAGGATGGCCTTGGACAGACCCACAATGGTAAGCAACTTCTGTGACATCTCCACCCACGTCCATCACTCTCGGCCAGTTGTCTGCATCCCAACTTCAGTTCTATCCCCGCTGGAGCCCCAATCACAAGAAGGATCATCCTATCTGGTGACTTGAATTAAATGTGGCTCCAATATTAACCGACCCTGGAGGACTAGGAACATACACAGTCCCGCTCTGGCAAGTTTTCATACCCAGCCACGAACACTGCCTTGATTAATCAGATGGCAAGGATATGATAGTTGAGTGAGACCATCAACAAGAAAAGAAAATCTGTGATGTGGGTTGGAAAAGAGGGGAAATGTTAACACAGAGAGTAGAACGAGCAAAGTATGTGAGCGGGTGACAAGACGGGTGATGACAACTAACACGCCTTCTGTGCACTTAATTTTAGTTGAGGAAGGAGAAACACATTAGGGACTCATTTGATCTGATAAATGAATGAGCACAATAATCACTGTGATTTATTAAGCAGGACACCACACTAAGTACTTTACATGCATTATCTCTTCTAATCCTTACGAAAACCTCAGGAGAGATTAACTTCATTTTATAAATGACCTCCTAAAACCAGACAAGTTACAGTACTCACCCAAGGTTACACAGCTCGTAAATGTCAGGGGCAAGGGTAGGTTACAACGCCAACACACTTCATCAGAGGGTTTTAAAGCATTTGTCCGTGTGTATGTGCATGTATGAGGGTGCATGTGCAGACCAGAGGTCAACCTAAGGGTCATTCTTGTTGTTTGTTTGTTTGGGGAGTCAACAAATCAACAATTCAGCTAGGCTTGCAGTCAGCAAAACCCAGGACCTACCTGTCTCTGCCTCTCCAGCACTGGTATGACAAGCGTGTGCTATCATGTTCGGCTCTAAGAAAAATAAATAAAACATGCTTTCTGGGCCTTGAACTCAGGTCATTTGCACAGTAAACACTTTCCGGAACCCAAAAACTATTCTATGTATAGGTTCCCACAAGATACACTTCTATGTCCTGCTGGGAAATGATCTCTCAGACACACTGAGTGAAACACAGGCACACGTGCTGGAGTCCACCTCTAAGGTCATACATAGTGTGCTGCAATTCCTCTAGGGCTGGGGAGGCAAGGGCTCCACAGAACACCACTGAGCAAATATTCATGAAGCAGAGGGAACCATGCAACCAGGGAGGAGAAAAGCAGAGTTTCTTATGGCCACACATTTATATGGCAAAAATAGGCTAACCTAATTGTTATTTTTCATAATTAGTATTACATAGTAAAAACAATATTAGTACAAAAAAAAACCAAAGTTTTGTGCCAGCCACACAGCAGCCCAACTACCTGAGTTCAATTCCCAAAACCCATATAAAGACAGAAGAAGAGAACCAACTCCATAAAGTCGCCCTCTGACCTCTACACACGCACTGTGCCATGTGTGCAACCGCTCACATACATAAAATAATTTTTTTAATTTCAAGTTCTGAATGAAAAGATAATTCCATCTCCTTATTCTCCAAAATAAGAAAGACTTAAGAACAGCCAAAGAGGAAGGTGAAAGGAGGATTTGCTCAGTAGAATAGCTCTTGTCACACACGTATGAGGCCCTCAGTTCAATCTCTAGTACTGAAGGAAGGAAGGTGGAAAAAAGAAGCAAGGAAAACTATTTTTAAAATATTTATTATTTGTATACTGTGTCCATGCCTGCAGATACCTGTGGGAGCCAGAAGAGGCGGTCAGATTGTCTAGCATTGTCACCACCAACGGTGAGTCACCTAGTGTGGGGTGGTGCCGGGAGCAGAGCTCTGGTCATCTGAAGGATCGATCCACAAGCATTCTTAACTGCTGTGCCATCTCTCCAGCCACAACGCATGCCTCTCTCAATCAAGGGTGTTCTACCTGTAAAGGTGCCTATTAACACTGCTCATGTGCTGAACATGAAATAAATGTGTTGCCACATATGGAGAGGAAAAAACAGTTCCCACGAACAAGGAGAAACTAAGAAAGTTTGCTGGGGGTGTGAAAATGAATCACAACGTTAACTTCCCATCAGTATAGCATATACCGAGATAAGCAACTTATAAAGCGAGAGGGCTATTTAGACTCATGGTTTCAGAAAATAAAACTTTTGAGTATAGGGTGGAACACCAATGTCCTCCTCTGCACTGCCCCTACATACATAGCCACATGCCACGTACTCCACACGCTTCCATGCACGCAGCGCTGCTATCTACTTATGGGGGAAAAAAGAGAAAGGGGGAAGTGGAGGGAGGAAGGGAACAAGGGCAAGGAAAAGATGGGCTTGTTCCTAGTCGCTAGTTAGTCTGGGAAGGAGAAAGACAATAGCAAAACTCAAAACACATGACTAATTTCACTTGCAAGAATTAAATGACTAAAACCAACGTAAAGAATCAAATAGGGCCAGCCAGATACAGCGGGCAAGCACAGGCACCGCAGGTCTAACAACTGAGTTCAATCTCCCAGAATCCACATGGTAGGAAGAGAGCTGACTCCCACAGTCATCCTCTGACTTCCCGAGTGCACCATGGCACCCCCTGCACATGCATGGCTCCTTCTTTCGCCCGAAAAGCTTTGGTACAGTCTCACATTTGAATTGTTATTCAAAGTTGTTGCCTTACTCGGGAAGGATCGCCCTCTTTAAACGGTTTGAAAATCATTGGCTCAAAAAAAAAAAAGCAAATCTGGAACATTTTAGCAGAAAAGGAAACACTAAAAACCAAATGTTCAAGGGGGAGAGAGAGCAGAGCAGCACCAGGCTGCAGGGATCTGCAGGGCTCCATACAAACGAGCTAAGAAATACCAGGGTGAAGAAATGGGAAATGGCTGGGGTATATCCACTCTTACCAGCACAGTTATCAATAAATTAATTAATTAATTAATTAATTAATTAATTAATTAATTTTTATGAACCCAAGGCCAATTGTCAACTAGAGTAGCGTTCACACCCGATGCTCTAATTTACATTGTATTTGTTATACCCCAACTTTTCAGCACTATATGTACACACACATATTCAAATTTAAGCTCACTCCTTTCTCATGCACAATGATGTTGAAAAAATTTGTGTGCACACTCCTGGAAAAACTTGAATGAACTAAATGGGTTCAATATCAGTGTTGTTATTGGGAGAGTTTGACACCAGAATCAAAAAGATTACACAGGCCTAACCAGAAATCAATGGTACAAATGTGTTTATCAATCCATCTTTCAAAGGAGATTTTTGTTCTTACAAAGAGCCTATAAAGAGAGTGCGAGCCTTTTTCAAGTAGATGAAAGAAATAAGGCCAAAAATAAGTTAAGTTCTCTCAAATAGAGGGATTCTTTTTAAAATACCCAAATCCCAGCTTCCCATTCATCACTCCCAGTGAGTAAACCACATTCTTCCCCAAACCCACAGATGTGCTATTACGGTAGATAATTCTAATTTCTTTTGTCATTAGAAACATAAAATAGTAGGAATGCAGAGACCAATGTCATAAACAGGCTGGCCCATTCCTTAATCTCAATCTGTCACCTTATAAACTAGTAATGTCTCAGCCATTTCCACTAATACTACATTCACATTAGTTTTCTAACCTTTATGCTTTTCTACTAGACATAATGTTCTTATTTTAAAGGTGTTCAAAGCTTATTACAAAATTCAGAAAACAGAGAACAATGCTCTCCAAGAGATGGAAGGGAGAAATCTGAATTCAGAGGAGGCTCAGGTCACTCCTAGGGGTCAGTCAGTCCAGCATAGAACTTAGAGCCAGGGGTCTGGTGACAGTCAACTCTCTATCAGATATCATCTTAGCATACACAGCGGTGAACATAAGAAAGCCTGCCTCAAACAAGATAGAAGGTGAGAACCAACACTGGGCTGGCCTCCATACCATCCCTGGGTCTTGCTAGCCAGGTAGTCTAGACTACTTGGCAAGTTCCACACCAGTGGGAGCTCCTGTCTCACAAAAAAAAGGAATTCACAGTGCCTGGAGAACACCATGGTCTGTCTCTGCCCTCCTCCACAGGCAGACATATTTGCACAAGTATGCATCCACAGGTGTTACATGCATATGCATATACACACAGTCACACAAAGACACATAGAGAAAAGGGACAAAGCTCAATGCATTAAGAAAACTCAGTAAAAGCACATTATGTTATATTATATTATAATCCTATAATCTCACTTCTCAACGAATGTTTTGGACTGTCTTCTCATCAATTAGAGCCATGTTTATGTGCCCTGTCTTTTTTAGTATCAGCATGGAACTGTAGCCTTCTTATATGCTGCAAGAGCAAATGTGAAAGAAGCTAGAAATACGTAAAACCTCAGTATCCTGGTCAGGGTGACCTGCTGTGGACTAATCCACAGAGGAACAGAAAATTCCAGCCAAACCAGTTTTATTCCCATATGAGAAAAAGAAGTCAGAGTAGCCTAGCACTATCTACATGTCCTCTCTAACTGGTGTTATGGCAATCCGGGACATAATCCAGAAACCATGTGAAATTTTGCTTTGGGGAGTGGGGGTTGCCAGTAATATCTATGGTGTAATTCAGCTGAAAACCCAAGAAACAGCAAAGTAATCATAGCTTAAAAAAATTAAATAAATAAACTCAAGAGGCTAAAGAGATGAGATGGCTCAACAGATAAAGCACCTACTGTGAGTGTAGAGATTAGAGTTCAGATCCCCAGCACCAATATAAAAGGCAGTGGCCCAACACCCAGAGAACAGAGACAGATCCTGGGTGAATGGGGATGGCAATCAAGGAAGACCCCCTGCATCAACCTTTGGTCCCCAGACACCCATATACACATGAGCAGACATACATATGCATGTATGCACACATATACATGCAAGCAAACACTGAAAAGAACTATAAACTCAAGATTTGAAGTTAAATTAGAACTTTAAATGTTCTATCTAGGCATAGCTGCACAAGCCGGTAATCCCAACACTTGAAAGACTGGAAGAGGAGACTCTAGAGTTCAAGGCCAGCTTGAATTAATAATAAGATCCTATCTCAAAAAAAAAATTAGAACTTACTATAAAGTATCCATGCACTGTTGATCGATTCTTCAAAGAACATCAGAGTCAGAGATGCAGACCATCCGTGGCATCCCAACATATCATACTAGATTTCAGCAAAACTCCATTGGGAGTTAGTGAGAAATCAGGAGGGGAATGCTACAAAGGATGCTAACTTTCTACCAGCTCATCACATTTCTCCTTGCAAGTGAACCCTAAGGTGCCACTAGTTTCCCTGTGAAAGTCTTGACCTCCATGATTCCATGTACATACAGGCCACATATGTGCCTCCCACCAAAAAAAAAACAAAACAAAAACAAAAAATCGCCAGTTCCATGCAGAAAAACGAAATAATCAATCAAAAAAACAAAAATCCAACCAACCTACCATTATAGCTTCAGCATTTCATATTTTCTTTCTCACAGTGGAATGAATATATGAATTAGCTGCTACTCACAATTATTAAATTACATTTTAGTTGAAGCAAATTATGTATAGTTGCCAGCTCTACTAGCACACACCTGTTATAGCAGCCACTCTATACTGAGGCAAGAGAACCCCAAGTCTTGCTACCTGCCTGAGCTACAGAGCAAGTTCATACCAGCCTGGGGAACTTAGTGAGACCCTGGCTTAAAGATAAAAGTACATGAAAGGCCTGGGGATATAGCTAGAAAAACTACAGAAGAAAAACTAAATAAATAAGGTGAACTGTGGCACTTCTATTTATACTATAATGAGCTCAAGAGTTGTGAGCATCTGCTTAAAACATTGTTTAAGTGTCAACAGTATCGTTTGCTATACATAATGGATACGGTAGAGAATGAACAACATTGAGCTAATTACCACATACTTTTTTCCATACTTTTTCCTGGCAAAAAATACAATCTGCTATCTAATGTAAATGCATAAACTACATTGTTGCTAGCTATAATCACCACATTGCAACACTGTTGCTAGCTATGGTCACCATGTTGCGAAGTGGGTCTCTCTAATATATTACTCCTTCCAGCTGAAATTATGTATCCTTCAACCAACATCTCTATTGTTCCACCTGGCCACCCAACCCCACTACCCCTCCCACTCAACCATTTTGTAGTTTAGGAGTAGGAGATGAATTGGTGCTAGATTACTTTCATTCACCACCAGATACCGAAATCTACAGATACTCCAGGCCCTTAAAGATAATAATATACTGCATACAGTTTTTCCTAAAAGACTTAAATAATCACATTACTCATGAGACCTAATACAGAATAAATATGATGTAACATGGCCTTAATATTATGTTGCTTAAGAATAAGAGGTGAAAGCATGTGTGAATGTCTGGTAAATAAGCAATTTTCCATCTGTGGTTGTGGTTGGTAAAATCCATGGATGTGAAGGCCCTTAACACTGGCGGCCAACAGTGCTGACTCTTGTAAACCACAAGGTGACTGTGAAAATTTAAGGTTGGTATAGATACATTATTTCCTGTCATTTAGCTACTTAGATCTCAGTCTCCTGGGTTTAAGTTCTCTCTTCATGAGATACATCTTGTAGTAGCTCCTCTAAGGAAACTCTATGAATGATCTATTTTGTGTTTATTTCACTCTTACACTTGAATGTCGCTTATATACATACAGATTTCTAGACTGGTTATTTTTCTCCCTCAATACGTTGAAGATATTTCATCATCTTCTATGACAAACACCTGCCATTTCAAGCATCTGCTTACCTTAGATTAGTTCTGTCTTCTTTTCTAGTGTTTCAACTACAGTATATCTAGGTATAAAATTGCTTTTCTCTTTCTTGGGGCTCATTGTGCTTCGTTCCAGGGTCTGACAAGACGGCTCAGCAAATAAAGGCACTTCCTATGGATGCCTGATGACCTGGGTTCAATCCCAGAACCCCACATAATGATGGAAGGAGAGAAAAGTTGTCCTATGACCTCTACACAAGTGCCATAGTATGGACACCCTTGTCCACATACATCACACACACACACACACACACACACACACACACACACACACACACACACATATATATATATATATATATATATATATATATATATATAATTTTTTTAAAATCCTGGCCATTATGACTTCTAGTAGTATTTCTCCTCTCTATTTTCTCTTTCTGGAAGCTCATGGAAGATGATATTGGGCTTCCTCATTCTAAAGTTCATGAATCTTTACCACTCATTTTCTGTCCCTCTATCCCTCAGTACCATATTCCATCCAACCAATTTCCTCAAATCTCCTTTAAAAATCAATAGTTTTCTCTTCAATTATATCTGCTTGGCTGTATAACCCACCCATTGAGGTTACTTTTTAAAATTCAATGACCATAATTTTCACTTATAGAAATCCTACTTGGTTCTTTCCCAAATCTGTGTGATCACTTCTAATCTGTTCTTTCATCATGGTCTGGTTTTATCTCCAGTAAGTTCAAATAAAGTCATCTCTTTCACGGGCCCCACCATCCCTACCCCTTGAAATACAATATTTTATTTGTAACATGTGCCAGCTCTCTTTCATGTCCTTGTGCGGCTGGGACATGCCTGTATTGCAAGCTCATCTTTATCATGAGTGTCCTTTGCAAGAGTCATGGCTTTTCATTCACTCTACAAGTCTATTTCTCACTCTGGCGGACTCCATGGTTTTCCATAGTTCTAGACCATATTTCGTACTAATTTCTTGATGTAAGAGTTATACACACACACACACACACACACACACACACACACACACACACACGCTAAATTTGACACATACCCCAGTTGTAAGTTTCAGATTTTTTTTTTCTTTTTTTTTCGGGGCTGGGGACCGAACCCAGGGCCTTGCGCTCGCTAGGCAAGCGCTCTACCGCTGAGCTAAATCCCCAACCCCAGTAAGTTTCAGATTTTAAGAGACTTTTTTTCTCCTAATTGTCACAACCCCCAGAAGACAGCAAGTTTCTGTGTACTTTCTCAAACTAAAAGGCTAGGTTTTTCAGTCTCATAACAGAACAGCATACCCCATGAAGGTTTAATGTCAAGGGCTTCAATTCCACTTTCCAACATTATACAAACTCCAGACCAAATCTTTAGCTCTTTTAGAAAACACCCTATCACCTTCACTACTCCAAGTCCTTAGGCCCTGTCCCAGGATTGAAACCAACAGACCTCAAACTCCTTAGCACTGCCCTAGTACAAAGTTTTCTTCACATTTCTGGCACCTGGGAATTCCATGGTCATTCAGGGTAAGAATGTGTTTGATTGTTTTGGTCATATTTTGTCCTCAACTCTGTATTCACAGCAGGGTAGGGATTTGAGGTCTCTACATCAGCTCTGGTGGTAATGTTTCTGATACATTATAGTCACAAAATATAAAACTGAAGTAATATTAGAGAATTGTGATGATACTTCTCATTTAACCAGATGACAGCAACCCATATTTCCTTCCAGGTCTTGAGATTCCAAACTTAGAAGGAAAAGAAAGTATTTCCAAGGCATTATCAGATCATCTCATCACTATGCACTCCAAATACCCAACGGTTTTTCCTGGAGATTGTCCACAGTAAGAAAACATACCCAACTCTACTTGGTCCCAGTACATTCATTCTACAATCTGATGTGTCCTTTTAGAATCCAGCAATACTGTCCTTGAAAAGATCACCATTTCCCATCAAATCAGCAAAGCCAGGAGCCTTTTTTTTCTTTTCCTTTTTATCAGTCACATCTCTACAGTAAAAATATTCCAAATGTTCTATGCCAGTACCACTCCCCTGTCAGCTGTTTGTTATTTCTATATTATCTCATCAGTTCCTATCACCACACTCTTTCCCCCCTTGCAATTCATCTGGTAAACCACAGCAAGGCTACTATTAGTGTAATGGCTCTTTAGTCATTTCAATTGTTCACACTGCCACTTTGCACTACAGTGACTCATTAATCCTCAATACTATGGGGGCAGGGAGTGGATAAAGTGTGATTCCTGTCTACTGACATGTCAATAGCAACAGCAATGCCTAACACTTACTGACTGGATGCTATGCACCAGGTAAGATCTTAACACCTTAGATCACAACAACTAATCCTCACAACATCTGTATGAAACAGGTAAAATTAATAAACAATTCTTCAAGGCAACAAAACACAGTTCAAAGATGATTAAGGACTTGGAGATGGCTCAGTGGACAAGGTGTTTCCTGCACAAAGTGTTAAGGGCTGAGTTTGTTTTTAAAATGGAAAAAAGCCGAGTGTGGTGGCATGCACCTACAATCCTTGTGCAGGGGAAGTGGATCCAGCTCAGTGGTCAATGAGTCTAGTTGACTTGGGAAGCTCCAATTGGTTCGGTGAGTGACCATTTCAAAAAAGAAATGGAAAGTATTCGAAGAAGACGCTCATTATTGACAATATTGACCTCTGGTCTCCACAGGCATGTGTGCACACACACTCACAGGGAGGAACATGTATATAGGTAAACACACTTTGCAGGCTAGTCTTATGTCAACTTTACTGTAGAAAGCCTGTGGGCATTTTCTTAATCAGTGATTGATGTGGGAGGGCCCAGCCCACTGTGGATGATGCCACCCCTGGGCTGGTGTTCTTGGGTACTTGGGGACATGGTATTTTGCCACAGCAATAAAAACCCTAACATACAGACACACAGACACAGACACACACACACACACACACACACACACACACACACACACACACACACAGATTAAACAGCCCACCCAAGGAAGCACGGCTACCAAGTAGTTGAGTCAGTTTTTGTTTCTGCCAAGGCCATCCTCCTAAGCAATACGCTAGTGTCTCCACAAACAGCTACACCCAGAGCTTAGGCGCCCCCTCTGATTCAGAGCTTAGTTCTGAACAGCTGTCCAGAAGCTTCAGGGAACTCCACACTAACGTGTTCAAAACTCGGATCATGACCACCCTGCCCAAGCAAGGGTCCAAGCTCAGGGAAAACCATGCTCATGAGCTAATCTTAGAAAGAGGCCTGATGTAGCCTGTGACACTTCCTCATTCACACACCAATATGCTATCCAGCTCTTTGTGCCCCTAAATCCTAAACCAGCCTCACATCTCCAATACTCTAGGCCCAATCCACTACTTCCTTCCACCTCTACTGTCCCTGTTTCTCGATCGTCTCTAGGCATCAGTCTAGTTTCTTCCGTCTAGTCTTAGGTTCGAAATAAACTGGAATGCTCTATTTCCCTTGAGATAATAATCCAAAATACAAACCTAACCCTAGCAAAAGAATGCTTGTGGGTAACCCCAACTGAGCAGGTTGAAGCAAACGATCTGCAAGTCCTAGGCGAGCCTAGGCTACATAGCAAGACCCCTCTGTCTCTGCCTCTGTCTGTCTGTCACTATCTGTGTCTCTGTCTCTCTTTCTCCTCTCTTTCTCACTCTTTCTCTCACACTCACACACACACTCACACTCACATACACACACACTCACACACACACTCACACATACACACTCACACTCACACACACACACTCATACACAGACTCACACACACACGAGAGAAAACAGAGGATGGTATTTGATGGTGCAGGTGTATCTGTGTATTGCTATGACTCCAGAGCCTCCTATGTTCCAGCATTATTCCTGAGCACTCACTCCTGAAGCAAAGGTGAGCCCTTGATATACCCAAGTGTCGAGGTGGCACCCTGCTAGGTACTTGTGACTTCCTTGGATTCTTCCAATAAAATCTCCCTTTTTTTTTCCTGAAGAAATTCAGGCTGAGTTTCTAGTTTGCACACAGGAGACTTCCCTAAGAAAAAGACTCCAAAAGAACCAAGATGACAGTTAAATGGAGGGTAAGGGGGATAAGCCTCTGAGGCAGATACAAAACATATTCTACTTAAAACAAAAGTACCATCATCCAGCAAATACATAAATATGCTCGATGTTTATAATCTCACGACCTCCTTTCAAAGGTGTTACAGAAAATGCTTTAGGGTAAAGCCATGTTTGTTTATCTGTTTAATGTTCTGCAAAAATTATCACTGCTTACACTGAGAGCTATGGAAACGCTGAATAAAAATATGGAGCCGAAGCATGGACCACACAACGACAGAAACAAACTATCAGGTTACATCCCTGGAAGCTCATGGACTTAGGAACGGTTGATAACATACGCTCACGTAAAGTAAATAAAAATCTTTTTCTAGTGGCATGGTACCGCTATTCGGCTTGCCGATTATGATCTTACATTGCCAGGTATTATCAATTCATGATGTTCTTAGTCCAAAAATGTAAATATAAGTATACTGAGAGATGGTGTGCCAAAGAATTAAAAAGTAAAGCCGTGGAAACAACTGCGTCCTATATCAACACCTTTTCTGTTGCCATCTGGTGGTTCATGTATAAATTCAATGCCACCAGGCATTTTATGGAAGAGCTTAGTCAGGAAGAATGTCAGTCTCTCCAGCATCACACCGACCAACTGGAGAGTTAAGCTACAACCATCAAGCTCCATTTTGAAAACTGGCCCTTTCTCACAAGGAAACCATGAATATACACAAAATAGCTCAAGAGAATGCCATTCTCAGCTTAGATTGACCAGTTATACCTGCGTCATACACAGTCCCTTCCTACCCCAAACCTGACAAGTATGCCTAGATTCAGTAGCTAAATTACTACCACTGATTACTATCTGGGGTAACTAAGTGCTGACGTTCCCAGAACTCATCCATTCTCTGGTTACTACTAGTATTTTTATTGTTATTTTACAAAGGCCATTCATCTTCCTAAAATTAAGCTTCCAAATATCCCATGGTAAAGAATCAGGTATAGAGAGTGCACACAGAACGTTCTGAGAGAGAGAAAAGGCAACAAAACACTGTGCCTGAGGACAATTTTGCCCATAATAATTACTTCCATAGTTTGCTGTGGCTAAAAAAGCACACATCCTCCAAACGCAGCCTTATCCATTTTAAAACAATATTTTTTTAAACACAGCAAAAATCTAGCTGGTGAATTGGCTCAACAGGTAAAAGTATATAAGACTGACAACCTATTTCCCATTCCTGGGAGTTGTTTTCTGGCCTTCCTCCACAGGTAGGCTGGCCATGAACATGCTACCACATGTGCTCAGAGGTATGCGTACATATGGACATGCACTCATATATGTGTGTGCATGTGTATGTGCACATACACACATTAATAATAATAATAATAATAATAATAATATAATAATAAATTTTTAAAACCAGTAAAATAAATATATTGCAGAAGGGCTAGAGAGATGGCTCAGAGGTTAAGGGCACTTGCTGCTCTTCCAGAGGAACGGGAATCAATTCCTAGCACCCATGTCAGGAGGATCACAACCCCCTGTACTTCAAACTCCAAAGAATGCAGTGCCCTCTTCTGACCTCCAAGGGCACATAAACACACATGTCGTTCATACAGATATAAATATGCATACAAACACTACTACTTTTTTTAAAGTTCTGCAGAATCCATAGTCTTAACAAATGTTCAACAAGCTAATTTCCACAGATCAGCCAATTAATGAATTTACTTGACTGACAAGTCAGTTGTCAAAAAACTTGAATTATTTAATTGATAGCTATTAACTTCTTTGGACACTGTATATCAATGGAGTGGCAGCTAATCGTGTAAAAAGTGAAAAATTATTCTAGACCTAATTTTGAGTAATTTTTAAATTACTGATGGTCACTGTCCAGTAAATCTAAACATCCTCATGGCCATCATTATTCCATCTCTGTTTAAATTCCTCTCTGCATTAATTGCCACCAGATTTAGATTAGTCATGCTCTTTCTTCTTCCAGCCATTTAGATAAATAAATGTCTCCTACTTTAAGAATATTTATTTCTCCAAACTTCAGGCTTACACTGATAAATTACAGCACTAATTTGTTTTACAGAACCTAAAAGTTTGAGCATGAACCATTTTCAAGCTGTAGTAAATCCATCACGTGTTAGACAGCAGCACCTACAGAGAAAGATCACATTGCGCCAGTTGTCTTCGACACTATATATATACCCTGACAATGGTAAAATGAAAGGGAGCAGTTCCTACAAGCTAAGACATATGGAGTTACAGAACCCCAGACAGCAGGCACACTCAGAGACTCTAGAGACAGAGTGAAAGGATATCAACACAGAAGAGAAGGGAATCAGAGCAAAACAATTCCAAGCATCTACTTACTCACCAGTCTAAGATCCACCACCACCACCACCACCTTTTACAGGTAAAAAAATCCTCAGGAGAAGCTAACAGACTTGCTCACACTGCCAGATGGCTTCAGAATGAGATAAAAGCCAGGGCTACAGACACTCAGCCCAACACTTTTTCTACCTGCCTCAGCCATGTTTCTAGGAAAGCTTTAGAGAAATTATTCACATTCCCAGAATGCTCACAGGAGATGGGGCCAAGCTGATGCCATAGTCTCTGGCTTTAGAACTGCTTTTCAGGGGGCCAAACCTTGCACCTACTAGAATAGCAAAGGTATAAACATCTAGCAATGTTTCCTTGAGTTGTTTCCATGTTGCTACTGCTGCTGCTGTTTTGTTTCCAGATAGTGGGAGGAGAAAACAGTGTTAATGTAATGAAGCTGTAAAATTAATCATTTCTCCAGAAGGCCTCGGGTGTGACACCTGTAAGCAGCAGGAAGGTGTCTATCAAAGAGGGACAGACTTCTGCATTTCAGAGATCCACTGAAAAACTTATCAGCAATGATTTATATGTGCCACCATGGATGGCAAGAGGTGCCAAAGCAACGCCTCTAGCTGAGAAAATACATTCTCGCCCCAGTATTAAGATTACAAATATTTACACTCTTACTAAAAGAGATGCAAAACTTGGGGGTAATTCCTAACGTCTTGTAGAAATGCTGACATCAAATTAATCACATTAGAGCAAACTATATGAAATTAGAATGCCCATATGCATCGCTGCTTACAAGGAGTATTTAACCAAGTAATAACATGTATATTAAAATTTTGTTTTTAAATAGTCCCTCGATGATCTATGGTACACACCTTTTGAACTATTTTTGTAACCACCCTCAGCTTCACTTGACTGCCAAGTACAGGACTCACGGGGTCCTCTCTCTCTCTCAATACTGCTTTGTTCTTAGAAAATCCTAAGTCAGAACCTACACAAATCTCAGTGTTTCTCCTCACCCTGGGACCATCCCACAGTCTAATTTTAGTGAGTAGATCTCACTAACCTGACCTCTGAGGAACCCAGAACAAGGTGAGAAAGAGGAGGCAGAAAGGCACCATACAACCTAAAACCCCAGTCCCCTGTGACAACAAAGACACCAGGACTCCTAGAATGGAAACATAAAATGTAATTAACTGCAAAGCTTGTATCACTTAGACACCAGCCTCATTCACAGACTCCACTTTGTCTGAAGCCAGGATTCAGGATCCAGGACTTCCCAGCTGGGTACAGTCCCAGCAGGAGGCTGAACTTAACTGTTTGTTGTTAGAGAACACACATGCTACAGCACAGCACTAGCCAAAGGATCTATGTACACTCTCTCTACATCTATAAGCCTTAAATTCGATGTACTTTAAAGTAGAAAAAAAGCATGTTTCCAAATGTCCTCCAAGAAATGGCATGCTCACTCCTAATGGCCCACCTGGGGGTGGCAGCACACTGCCCACTCACCTGAAGTTCAAATTATAGTATTAGAAAGAAAAATGGATGGGGTGAGAGAATATACCAAAGTGACATCCATTTTATTAAAAGACAGGGTTTGGGTACACAGAAGACGGTATGCACACTTCTTTTCTCCGCCCTCCAAATTCTCTAAAGTGACTTTCATTGGTTCATGGTCATGGCTGTGATGTAAGACTGAAAGTCACAGACAGGTCAGTGCATACAATATTTAGAGTTTCACTCGCCATCTTTCTGCACCATGGTTCAGACTGCTTTCTACTTTCTTTTCTCCTTCCAACGGCACAGGCTACAGAGAGACCCAAGCTATGCTCATAGATACTGGACCATGCCTTTCTCTCAGGCTTTCATCCTGGAGCCTTGAGAAAATCAGTAAAAAAAAAGAACAAAGTGCTACCTTCTCTCAAGTGTTTCTGGGACTTGTGAGATGGCTCAGTGGGCAAGGGAGCTTACCACAAACCCGATGACCAGAGGTCAATACCTAGAAGCCTTATGGAGAAAGGAGAGAACTCACAAGTTGTCCTCTGACATCCACACTAGTGCTGTATAGTACATGTACAGACACACTCACACACAAATGTTTAAGGAGGCTGTGTGAAGAATAAACATCCTTGGTGCTTGGTTCATAAACAAACATTAAAGGAGAGCTACAGGTGGTAGCATGCAGACTGCATAGAAGGGGGTTTACCTGATCAAGTTAACTAGTGGCCCTCTGTTAGATGTGCAGTCTAGGAAGATTTGATTGAGTGTCTGAGCACTAAGTAAAAACCTCTAGTAAAGCAAGGTGGTCTGGAACCCAAGTTCCAGTTCAAATTCAAACTACAGAATTGAGGGACCAGGTCAGAGGGTAAGAAGAAGAGAGAAACACAAAGCACATCTGGACTAATGGAGGACAATGGGAGCTCAAAGGGAGGCTAGACTTGCAGTGACCTCAATTAACAATGTTTTGTTATTTCTCCATCAAACAAGTGGCAGAAAGGATAATTAGCAGACCTCGCCCGCAGCTGGGAAATGTCATGAGGGAAGTGGCTCAGACCACAGGAAAACAGGGTAACAGTGCCAGTGAATTCAGGAAGATTGTGGGATTAGCAACACAAGGATAGAAAAAATAGAATATGGGAATCTCACATGCAAAGCCCTTTTATAAAAATATTGTGTATGCTTTTTTTTTTCCTGAGTGAATACCTGTGCACCACATGTGTGCAGTGCCCTCTGAGGCCAGAAGAGGGCATCAGATCTCCTGGAACTGGAGTAAAAGCACCACCATGTGTGCTTTAACCACTGAGCCATGTCTCCAGCACAAGGAACCTTTTAAAATGTATTCTAAGACCTGGCAGGTCTGAGGTGAAGCCTACACAACTGTATTCTTTAATTCCATTAGTGATAAACTGGGTATGGTATCATAAGTATTGTAGAATCGCAGAACTCAAGCTATAGAAGCCAGAGGATCAGAAGTTCAAAGTCATCCTTAGCTACACAGTGAGTTTGTTTGGGGAGCCTGGGTCACAGGAAACTCCATCACATAAATAAATGTCACTAGTGATTCTAATACAGCCCTGGGAGAAGCTCAAGTCAGGAGCTAAACAATTTCATTATCAAGGAACACAATATAAGCTAAAAGGGCTGATTAGAAAATGAGCCCAGGACCCATGAACAAACACAGGTTCCAGGTCCGTAGAAGCCACATGGATCTGAGGACTTGGGGACAAGAGTAAAGGAAGAATGGAGTGACACAGAACAGCAGTTCCCAAACATAACTAATCATCAAAATCAACTGGGGAGTCTTGAAATCCTACTGTTTAGTTCAAACTTCAAGTCAAGGAAGCCCAGTAGTAAGATCCTGACTCAAAACTCCAGGAGGATCTAGTGTGCAGCCAAGTTTGTGAAACACTGGGTTGGAGAAGTTTCCGGAAAGTCAGCTGGTAACTGGAGTGAGACAACAAAACAATGTAGCCAGGGACTGTTAATTGACAGTGCACACAAGAGAATCACCTGAAAAGCACTTGGTGGCTCACAGAGAATCAGCTTGTCCTGCATTCTCGAAAACGTTCCACTTGATGCTGATCCATACCAGTGTTTGAGAAGAGCAGATCCGAGAGACTGGAAGTAACATTTTATTTTGAGATGGGGTCTCTCACAGAGACCAAAGCTTAGAAATTCTGCTAACCTGATTGGACAAGCCTCTTCAGGGGATCTGCCTGCTTCTGTCCTACCCCTCCTATACTGCTAGCCCAGGATACCCTGTCCCCATCATACATCCCTTGCCTCAGAAGCCCCCTTTCTGAACCATACTTGGTGCGCAGCATAAAGAAAGCATGCATTGCCACCTGCCTTCCAGAAGTAACAACTTGACTCTTTAGAAATCCAGATAAGTCCTGAACAATTAAACACACACCGATAAGCAGAATAAGGAAATTCCATTTTCATGCACAGGGGAAGAAACTGCAGTATACACTGAAGTTACACTCACAAGATCCAAACCTGGTGCTTCACAGTCTAGCCAGAAATATATTTTCTATTTGTAACTTTGGCCGCACATACATAACTTTTAGTAATTATGTAGGCCTCATCATCTGCTATAGAAATCAGGACCAAACCAACCCATAGGATGTATCCTAAGAGGAAAAGCCTACAGAGGAATTAGGAACAGCCTCAGATAGATGAACAGTATCAATATGGCATTATGACAGTTCCAACTTAGTGGTAACTGTTCCATGCAAAATGTTACATTTTGTCTGATAAGATTCTAGAGAACGCATTCCTGTGCATATGACCAACTCATCATCCCATCAGAAATCTCCACAGCGGCACCGGAATTTTCATTTTCAAGATACATGAGGTTTTGTCAAACGGTGACATCTCCTCTGTAATATGAATTTCCAATACGATATAAAAGATGATGGATATATTACACATTTCACATAGCACAAAGAACAGAAACCTGCCGATGAATTTAAAATTTGTGACAACCTATTTGAAATTTTACATTACAAGATCTGCATACTTTCTTGCACCATATAAATGTAAAATGGGTACCTGTGTTTTTACTAGCAAGAAGGAATTAAAAGATTTTCTCCCCTTGAAAAGGCTATTGCCTTAGTACATGCATGGATAAAAATTAATGATTCCACTAACATTGCAACTGTGAAAGGACAATTCCTTACACAGCCTGCAAGTTGCAGCTGACAAACTCAGATATACTTGGAAACAAGGGCTCTAAGTGGTCTTTCCCACAGCTCAAAGTGGTTTGCCCATCTTCACGTGTACAGGTGATTGTCAAGTGATGTCACTTTTATTTTTAGGAAAAGAAACTGAACTCCATCTCTGAAGGTCATCCTAAATGATCTCAATTTCTTCACTTGAACCTGGCCTCTCTGACAACCTACAGATTCTATTTTACACAACCAGTAAACGCTTTTCCTCCCGGATAATATCCTTAGGTAAGAAGCGGCATCCAAAAAAAGTGTAATGAATATGTTGGATGTGGAGGGGTTAAAATAACCAGAAACACTGATTTGTTTCCATATAGAGAACATGAAAGGGGGCATTTATCAAAACCTACTGGGAAAAGGGCTGTCACTCATAACATTAGATTAAGCTTGAATAAGAATATTAAGTTATTAGGTACTTGGTAAGCTATCTCACTGGGATTTTGAAGTCAGATTTTTAAGTACTTACATTTAAATCATTGTTTTTCTTACCACACATAACTCATCAGCACATATAACAGAACACAACTATTCATAATTTAAGTGTAATAGTCCTGTTCCCTGCAATCTCCAAATACCCAGTGCCTTACTGTGGTAAGATTCCAGGATACGAGCAATGAACTCCGAAGATAATTTTTCTAAACTACCAAGTGCAAACCAGGCTCGCTAATCTGTTTTAAAGACTCCATCAAAAGTCATGTTAACAGGATTATGCCCGATTTTTTGTTGTTGGTGGTGGTGGTGGTTCGTTTTTTTGTTTTTTGTTTTTTTGGGTTTTTTTTTGTTTGTTTGTTTGTTTTTGTTTTTTAGACCAGCGACCTCCCTGGGCAAGAGGAAGCTGACTAGCACATGCATGCTTCAGGTTTTAGCAGGGGAAATCCAGATTTAGGAGGGAAAGCTCTTTCGGGAGAGATTCCATCTCCATTTGCAAAAGGTCACCTAGAAACGCCAGATCCTCTTTCCTTCTTTTAGAGAACACCTCCGTATTCCAAACAGAAGCGAAAGGAAGGAGAAAAGCAAAGCCGGAAGGCAAAGCTGTGGGCTCTCAAAGTTTTGCTCCCCAGAGAACAAGGCACCCACTTGGGGTGAAGCATCAGTGCTGGGGGTTGGGGGCAGCCCTGATGAGAGGGAGGGAAAGAGCGGCTGGTGGTGACTGGCACTTGATATTTGAAGTCCACCGCGGATGTCACTCATCGTTAACAAGACTCTGTGGTGCAGACTCAGATATGAATCAGCTCATGTTTAATCAGTGCAATAGGACGCGCTGGGCGTTCTTTGAAGCCACAGTGGCTTAGGGCTCAACTTTAAAGGTTCTTCCAGTGCTCCGATAAAATAAAAAAGAAAAAGGGAAAAAAAGAAAGAAAAGAAAATGCAATACACCATACACAGGGCGCATTCTCCAGCTTCTCAGCTACTCGGTGCCTGCGCTCCGATTGCAGCGCAGATTAGAGACACACCGCATTAACCCCTTAACTGCCTCCAGACCTAGCGACCTCATTCCTGACCTGGTGATTCAGAGAGTAAGGAACCTCAAATGCTTGCCAAATTCCAATCACGCCAAGGGTAACCCACAACCCGGAGGTGACTCCACACCACAAACACAAAGTCAACCTTAGGGGAATCCACCCCAGGTGGCACGCACCCCAAGAGTCCACCCCAAAGGTGTTCATTCCAAACAACACTCATCTATAGAGTCCATCCAAGGTGTGCGCAACCAGAGTCCACGTCAGGGTAGTCTACTCCAGTAGTATGCATCCCAGTGTACACCCCAAAGATATCTCTCCCTAGCCCACTCCAGACTGAACATACCCCATAGGATCCACCCCAGGACTGTCAACCCTAAAGTCCACCAGGGATGTGTACTTGTATAATCTAGGAGATAACCACTCAAACAGTCCACCCCAGGAGTATGCACTCTAGAATTTCACACCCCCAAGGGCCTAGCCCAGATGTGTCCATCTATAAAGTCCACCCCTGGGATGTACATTTCTAACAGTCTATCACAGGTAATACCCGCTTCAAGACTCCATCCCAAGAGTGTGCACCCCCACAGCTCAGCCTAGGGGTGTGCATCCATAGGTCACCCCAGAGATATCACCCCAAGACTGTACAACTCTATACCTCAGCCCTGAGATATCTACCTGCAAAGCCATCTTAGTGACGTCCACTCATAATATAGTTCACCCCAAAGGTGTCACCCCAAGACTGTGCAGCCCTAAAACTCAGTACAAAGGTACTCATAAACATTACCCATCCCAGATGGTGCCCACAAAGTATACCCCAAGATTGTGCACCCCTCAAGCCCAGCCCGTAGGTGTCCACCTGCAAAGTCACCTCAGAGATATCCATTCATAATACAGACCAAGTGGCGCCCCCAAAATCCACCCAAAGGTGTCACCCAAGATTGCGTACCCCTAAACATCAGTCTAGAGGTATACCACTTGCAAAGTCACCTCAGGGATTTCCACTCATATTATAGTACATCCCAAAAGGCGTGACCCTAAGACTACGCAGCTCTGAAACTCAGCCCAGAAGTGCCCACTCACAACATAGCCTATCCCAGCTAGTACCCACAAAGTACACCGCGGGGTGTCACCCCAAGATTGTGCACTCCTGAAGCCCAGCCCATTGGGGTCCACTTGCAAAGTCACCTCAGAGATGTCCATTCATACTATAGACCAGGTGGCTCCCCCAAAGTCCACCCCCAGGGTGTCACCCGGGGGACGCCGGCTTCAGGAGCCCACCCCGGGATTGCGCACCCCTAAAGCCCACCCACGGAGGCACCCATAAAGTCCACCTCCGGGTGTCACCGCGTTCAGGCCCGCACCTACCTTGCGCCAGCGCCCGCAGCAAGTGCAGCTGGAGCAACAGCAGTGCCCACCACCCGCGGCCCGGCCTCAACTTTGCCGACCGCCGGCCCGCGCCCGGCCCGGGGGTCCTGGGTGCTGCGCGCAGCCCGGGGCGCTCGGGGTCGCAGTGGTGACCAGTCCGGCTTCTCCGCGGCCGCCCGGGCCCCGCGCGCTCAGGGGGCGCCGCGCCTCCGCCGCCCGCCACCGAGGGCCGGGCGCGGGCCATGCCGCGGAGCCGCCACCCCCGGGCGCCGCGGGACGGGCAGGGAGGCGGGAGCGCGCAGACCCGCTGAGGCAGCGGCGAGCTCCGAGGGGCGGCGTCCGGGCTCCGGTGAACAGCGAGCCGGGCCGAGGAGAAGTTGTCAGCGAGCGGGGAAATGCTCGGCACGTCGTCCCCGCTCCTCGCAGCCGTGCAGCGCCGGCCCCGCAGCGCTCTCTGAGGGGAGCTGAGCAGAACGCCTCTGCCGCCGCCTCTGCCGCCGCCGCCCCCGCCCGGCGCTGAGGAGAAAGTGCGCCCGCCCGCGCGCCGGCTCTCGCCTCGGCCGCCGCGACCGCCGCGCCCCATTCACAGCCCGGCCGCACGCGCCGCCCGCGCCCGCCGCCCGCCTCTGATTGGCCGAGCCTGGCGACTCTCGCGCCTGGGACCCGCCCCCACGGCGCTCGCTTGTTTTCAAACTCGCCGCGCCCGCCCGCTTGCAATTTCGTGCCGGGGCCCAGAGCGACTTCCCGCGCCCGCTGCGCCCCCTAGGGACCCGCGGCGAAGATTGCAGTCGGCGCGCCGTCTCGGCACGCGCTTCCCCGGCGGGCTTGTCTGCGGGGCGTGCTCAGGCCGGGCGGTGCCTGCTCTTTGCCCGGAGCCCCCTCGGGGCTGAGCAACGCGCCCCGTGGGTGGGATGGCACCAGGTGCCGAGGCTCCCTGGCCCCGCAGTTCCAGCTGAACCTGAGGGATTCCGGAACGGAGGGCTAGTGGGCACACCCCTCCATGAGTCCCGGGAACCTCCCTGCTTTCCAGTCAGGGACTCTGATGCTGGGGTGGTTCCGAGCCAAGTTGCTGTCACTGCAAAGGAGAAAGGCGCGCGATCGAGTTTCCAATTCCCAGCAACCGGAGGCACCGTGGGGCGCAAACATTCAACCTAGTCTGAGGAGTGGACATGGCTTTGGAAGAGGCGTCCAAGGTCATGCGTGGCCAGCAGGACCACAGCACAGGGTACTTCCCACTGTGCGTGGGAAGATCTGGAGGAAGGGCCTTCATGGGGAAGGATCGGACATCTCAGGGCCTGGGGAGACTGCAGGGGTGGAGAGGTCGGGATGGGCGCGGACCCTCAGCAGCATGTGGTAACCATTAGCTGAGTTTATGGGGTGAACTCAACACGCTGGAGCCAAGAGGCTGGGACTTTTGTGGGGGGGAACCGGGGGAGGGGGCGGGGAGCGGGGGCGGGTAACAGTCCAGTCCTGAGTTTTTGGGAGTTGTCGGAGAGCTTGTAGTGGAGTTTGAGTGAGGTCATATATGACTAGAAGGTCAAAGAGACAGGGAGTGTGCCCTGCCAGGGGCTGGCTCCCTAGGAAGTGTGTTGTGTCAACTTACAAGTACGGTTGTGATTGATGATTGTCCCTGCCAACAAAAAGCCCCAGGCAAGGGGCTGAGACTCGTGAGTGAGAGCCGATTCCTGTTTGCAGAATCCCTGCCCTGAGCTGCCTCTAGACACATCTGAGTGCGCTAACAGTTAAGGAAGGGTGGGAAACTGAGGCCCAGAGATAGTGGCAGATGGAATTGGTAGGTTAAGAACTATACCTGAGGACCCAGTCTTTGCCTTTTGCCCTTTCCTATACATGCTACGAAAAAGCAAAGGAATAAAAATGCGTCTAAAATGTGCTCTGTTCTCTGGGGTCCAGGGCAATGGTTGCTAGGGAAGAGAAGTGTCCCCTCAGCTATGGCACCCTGACAACATGTGGATTCTGACAGGAGTGGAGGAAGGTGGTATTTGTAATTTCTGTTGCCAACTTTGTGGATTTCTACAAGCTTACAGGCTTATGTAAAAGCCGGGAGAACAGATAAATGAGCAGTGTCTGCTGAGCTGGGGGGTGGGGCACGACGCAGGGACACTGGTCTGGGAGGGCCCAGCAGCCCTGCCTCACCCATCAAACTGCTGTCACTGACGTTTACAAAGGTGAAGTGACCTGTCTAAGGTCAAGGGTTGTCTTGCCCTACCTTTAAGCACCCCTGCTTTGCTCAGAGATGGAGGACGGGGTTTATCTGACCTAGTGGGTTAGCTCTGCTCTTCCAAGTTGTGAAATTTGAGGAAGCTGCTGATTAAGTTTCTGGGGAAAAAAGTTGGGATTAATTCCCACCTCACAAGTCTGTTGCAAGAAAATGACCTAATCGACACTCAGTAAGAGTTCCTCCCTTTCCCTGTTCTCTCTTTCCCTGTCCCATATGGCAGTCCTTGTTAGGAAACACCCTTGCTCTGCCAGTTCCAAGTTTTCCCTGTAGCTCAGTTTTCCCTATTTCCTATAATATACGCCTTTATACCCTTGTAATGTGGGCACCAATGGGACTTCAGCAGCTTCTTCACTTTTGCATACTCCAGAAATGCCCACAGCCCTTTTTTCCCTGTGATTTAGCTTGCAGTTAGCAGAAAGCTTCATGCAAACTTGCTTGCAAATGAGAAAACGAAGTCAAGGTATGGTTGGTTTGTGGGAGATCAAGATAGAAGATGTTGCTGCTACAGAGAAGGTCTGCAGACCCCTCAGGGAAATGTTTTATTCCAGTATTATCCCGGGAAAGTAAGGCTCTATTACGGTTTCCATCCTATAGTTGGAGGAAATGAAGCCAGGAGGGTTTAATACATGCAAACCAGCTGTGCTGAAGTCAGAACAAGAATCTGGCTCTCCAGAGTCCTTCTCTAAGTCTTTTCCCTGCCAGCCTATATGCCTTTTACAGGACCCATTAGTCACTATCCGGAAGTGTGCTTAGATGATAGCTAGTCTTCCCCTCCACCATACCCCAATGATAACAATATGGAGGGAAGCCAGGCATGGTGGTACAGGCCTATAATCCCAACATTTTGGGTGGTTGAGCAAGAAAACCACAAGGGGCTAGAAAAGAGAGCATGTGACATAATCATGAGGACATGAGTTTGAATGGCCAGCACCAAGTTAAAAGCCAGATGTGACCATGAACACCTATAACCTCAGTGTTGTGGAGACTCGAGACAGGGATGACTACGGCTTGCTGGCTCCCAGCCTGGTTCCAAGGCTCATCAGACAGACCAAGCACAAACTCACACAATAAAATAAAATATTTTTTTTAAAAATTGAAATAAGAATACAAAAGAACCTGTTCCTAGTCAAGCAGACCTGTGACATTTCTCCCATGATACCAATTAACCTTTCACCTTAATTGTACCAGGCTCAACAAACCTTCAAGAAATGAACATTTTTTATTTGTGCAGGTTCTCCTTTAAAAACGTTTAGCTACCTATTCCATAACACCAACAACCATAATTCATTTTGCTCTTCAAAAATGAACTGTAAGCCAAACCTGATGATGCAAGCCTGTCACCCCAGCTACTCCAGAGACTGAGGCAGGATGGCAGCATATTCAAGGCCAAACTTGGCGCTTAATGATGCTGCATCAAAATAAAAAGTAAAAAGAAGGCCAGGTTATATAGCTCAGTGGAAGAACATGTGTCTAGCATGCATACAGGTCCTCTGTTCGAGCCCTAGCACTGAAAGAAAGAAAAATGCTATGATTAGCTCTATTTTCTCATAGAGTTTCCCCTGATTAGTTCCATAGAGAAGAACTCACGCACCCAAAAGTTCAAATGGTCATGAAGACCATCAATGTCTTCCTCTTGTTGGGCTTGTTTGTTTGGATAAGGTGTCATTTTGTGCCAAAACATAAAACTCAAAATGTATCTCCTTCCGTAGCTTGCTGCTACACTTGGCTAAGTCTTGTTACAATTTAAAGACTGGCTACTTTCAAATGATTTCTGTTCCTTTTGTGGGTCACTAATTACATCTTTGTGTCTCCTAGGGAGGTAAGGGTTTGTTTGTTTTGTTTTGTTTTTAAATGTTTTTTATTTAGTTTTTGTTATTTTCTTTTTTTTTCCCCCCTTTTCGGAGCTGAGGACTGAACCCAGGGCCTTGCGCTTGCTAATCAAGCGCTCTACCACTGAGCTAAATCCCCAACCCCTGTTTTTTGTTTTTTTGTTTTTTTGTTTTTTTTTCTTTTTTTCTTTTTTTCTTTTTTTCGGAGCTGAGGACTGAACCCAGGGCCTTGTGCTTGCTAGTCAAGTGCTCTACCACTGACCTAAATCCCCAACCCCCTGTTTTGTTTTTTTAATGTTCCCGAGAATGAACTCTGGACCCTGTGTGTTTTAGGCAGTCAGTCATTCTACCACTGAATCAAATGCCCAACCAGCCATTGAAAACTGATGAACAGGCTCTTCTTCTGCTCTTCTCTTGCTCCATCTTCTTATAGGGCCTGGTGTGAACATTTTTTATAAGTAATAGTGCTAGATTATTTTAAGAAAATATGCAATTTCCTAAAACACGGATAGATGCCGATGTATGTGAATTGAAAACCTAAAGCAGCGTCATGGTGGGATTGGATGGGCCTGGGTGAAGTATCAATACCTATGTAGATAGGTTTTCCCTAATAATAAAAACACAGGATGCTCAGAGGCTGGAGAGATGGCTCAGTGGCTGAGAGCACTGATCCTGCTGAAAACCTGGGCTTAGGCTGCTCACAACTGCCCGTAACTCCAGCTGCAGGGAACCCAAGCCCCTTGGCTCCCTATGGGCACGGCACTCACATGTACAAATGCACACATATACAGATACTTAAAATGAAAACAAAAATCATTGTTAAAGGAAAGGAAAGACAAAAAAAGGAGAGAGATAGCAATTCAAGAAACACACAAAATAGGGATCCAAAACATGAAAGCTCAAAGCAGTATGTAAATGTTCCAAGACAGCTGGGTGGAGGAAGTGGTGAGTGCCCTTGAGTGAAGCACTTGGGAGGCAGAGGAAGGCAGATCTCTGAGTGAGAGGCCAGCTTGGTCTGCAGAATTCCAGGATAGCCAGAGCTACACAGAGAAACCTTGTCTCAAAAACAAAAAAAAAAGAACAAAATTCCAAGCCTTTGGAGTGGACAAATAGAAAAGCCATTCTAGAAAGAAACCTAGATTTTTATACTCACGTGTGTTTCTTAACTTAGCATATATATTAGCATATATAGGATATATTAAATGATTTTATTATGTCAGCTTTCATACATACTTTGTTTTTGTTGATCTTCCTCTACTCCCCACCCCCAAACCTGCTCCTGTTGATCTGTCTATAGCTAAATGTGTGCACGCGTGCGTGCGTGCGTGCGGGTCTGCGTGAGTATGTGTGTGTAGGGCAGAGGTTGATATCTGGTGTCTTTCTCAATTGCTCTCCACATCGTATATTGATGCAGAGCTAGCCGCTTTGGCTAACCTAACTGACCAGCTCAATCCAAGAGACCCTGTCTCCGCCCCCTGAACATTGAAATTACAAGCAGACCACTACTCCAATGGGATCTGAGCTCCAGCCCTTTCCCTGCTGAGCCATCTCCCCACCCCAACCCATCCCCACACACTCTGAGCTAAGTTTTAAATACGAATTGCCCTGTCATTACACCTCACCTACACATTTCGACATTGCTAATAATAGCCCCAAATGTACAATATGGTACATTCACATAATAAATCTCAATGACGGTCAAGGAATAGTTTAAAGTGATAAGGAATAGAATCTATGGTCCCAGTTGATACAACTATAACACCCACCCCACCCCACCCCCCCGCCCCACCCCCCCGGGCTCAGGGAACATTCTGAAAGAAGGGGCAGAGAGAATGAAAGGGCCAATGATGGAAAAGATGTCCTCTACCCATGACAGCCGTTCCACTCATGAACTCACTGCAGCCGCGGTTATCTACAAAAGACTCTCACTAGATCGAGCCCATCAAGAATCGGGGAGGAGCCCATGAGGCCCCTCCCCTCCCGGAAGGACAGCTGGTGATTAACGCTTGTGGGAGGAGTTTCACATCCTTCAGTAGTGTGGCCACAGGTAAATTGTCCGTGCTCTGTTGAATAACTTCCCTACCACAATGGAGCAAGTAAAGCTAATAAATTCGGTGAGCTACACACAGAAACAAGTCATGAAAGTAGGAGGGGAAACAGTCGAGGAGGTTTCTAGCGGAGGGAGGACGTGAGGAAGAGGGATGAGTGAAAATGGCCAGAATTTGTTATAGAGTATATGGATGAAATGGTCACACAACAAAAAAGGAAAGCAATAACAGTTAAAAACAATTTTAAAAGTAGAGTTAAGAATGCCAATGAAGAAACATCCACTCTAGTGAAAGGGTTTGGTAAAAAAAAAAAATTCTAGAGCAAATAAATGTAGAAGAATCCCAACTGTGTTTATTTTATTTTATTTCCTGAAAGAATAATACCAACTCACAATAGGTTTCCTCCAGGACACACGAAATCATGTTTTCCTATATTTTTAATGTTTTTCAAATGTGAATACATGTCTTCAGGATGAATTGATAAAACCTGTTTGTAAGAGGCGCATGATGAGGAACCCAGTAAGTCATTTCTTACCTATATTAAGAAGTATCCCTAATGGGTTCTCAGTGGTTCTTCTGAGAAAAATAATCCCCAATCCTATTAGAAGGCACGTTATGACCCGAATGTGTCTTCATCTCCACATTGTGCCTCTTGCACGTGCAAACCAAAGCCCCAGTCACATCCTGAGGGTCCCTCCCACCTGGCCCCTGTGGTCCTCTCTTGATGAGCAGGCTTCCCTCTGTGGCTCTCTCTCAGATGCCTGCCAATTGCTAATCCCAGCTCAGCCTCACCTTTGTTCGGTTGCCTGGCAACCTATTAATGAGCAAGGAGCAGCTCCAGGTGCTGTCTTTGAGTCCCATTGGGGTGTGTGCTCTGGTTCCCTGAGAGCCCACCCAGCTTGCTTCCAACATTTTCAAAAGCTAAAACCTCATGAAAGTTTCCTATGAGCAATGACATGGAAGGGAGAGAGAGACTAGAAATGCATGAACCCCCCAAATGTCTGTCAGCTTCCTTTAAAGGGATCCCTCAACTCCAAGGCACCCTTACGTAGGATGGAGCAAAGCTTACTCATTTGTTTTTGAGACAGGGTTTCCTGAAACTCAGGTCTTCAACTTCCCACATAGTTAGCTGAAGCTGTCCATGAACTCCTGGTCCTTCTGCCTCCAGCTCACAGGTGATGGGATTACAGACTTGAGCCACCATGCCTTGCCTCAGAAGCATAGCTCCTTAAGGGACAGCTCCCCTCTTCAGTCTTCTCAGCTCCTAACTGCTGAACCAGGAACTAGGAGCCAGAGCACACAGCCTGTACTTTGACAAGCTCTCCAGGCAATCCCACTACATACTTACATTTGATCACTGTGGATGGGTGGATAGGTGGAAAGTTAACCCTCAATTGTCACTCTCAGAAAGTTGATTGATTGATTGACTGACTGACTGATTTGAGACAGTGTTTCATCATGTAGCTCTGCCCAATCTGCAACTGGCTCTGTAGACCAGACTGGCCTCGAACTCACAAACATCAGCCTTCCTCTGCCTCCTGAATGCTGGAGTAAAAGGTGTGTGCCATTAGCTGGCTTTTATTAGTCATCTGCCCCAGTTCTCACAAGAGACAATGGATGTAATTGCATCATAAACAAGAGCACACCCCGAGAAATCCAGCCAAGTGTTCCCAGGGGGAAAGTAATCCATGCTGAGAACATCATGGTGAGTAAAACTGAACCGGCCAGGTATGGCGCCTCATGCCTGCAATCCCAGCACTGGAGAGCATGAGGAAGGATGGCCTCAAATTGGTAGCCTAAGCTAGGTACCAAGTTACATGTCAGCCTGGGTTACAAAGTAGGGCCATTTTCTCAAAGATCCAAGAGAAAAACTTCTGTGATAGCTTAGGTAGTATACTGCAAGTATTAAGGGTTCGACTCGCCAGTGTGGCGACACATAAAACTGGTGAGTAGGGCTATACATCTGTAATGCCGGCACCGGAGAGATGGCAACAGGCAGACCTTTGGTGCTCGATGGTTGGTCAGTCTAATTTAACCAGTGACCTCCAGATAATGAAGAGATACTGTGATTAAAAGACCAGAAAAGCCCCAAAGATCTGAGGTTAACCTCTGATCACCACACATTCACATGCCCGGCAAACACATATAGACAAGCACTGAACACAGAGGAACGTGCATGCACACATGTGCCAGCTAGCTTGATAGGCGCTTGACACAAGTCAAGCTTAAGAGTCTTCAGAGAAGAGGGAACCTCAGTGGAGAAGATGCCTCTATAACGACCTGCTGAAGGCAGGCCGGTAGGCTTTTTCTTAATCAGTGATTGATGGGGGAGGACCTAGCCACTGTGGGTGGTGTTATCCCTTGACTGGTGATTCTGGGTTCTATAGGAAAGCCAGCTGAGTGAGCCATGGGGAGAAAGTCAGTAAGCAGCACCAATCCATGGCCTCTGCATCAGCTCCTGCCTCTAGGTACCTGCCCTGCTTGAGTTCCTGTCCTGACTTCCTTCTTCCATACACTACAAAGTGGAAAGTTTCTACCCAACTTGCCTTTGGTCATGGTGTTTCGCTGAAGGGATTGCATACCCTAACTAAGACAGAAATTGGCCCCAGGATAGTGACTGACCTGACCATGTTGTTTTGGGGAGATTGTAGAAGGACTTAGAATTTTGGGCAAGGAAAGTCACTGAGTGTTCAAAAGTCACTGAGTGGTGGGTGGTTCTGTGGGAGCTTGGAAGAAAAGACTATTGAGAGAAATGCAGATAGATGAAGGTCTGGCTTGTGAGGTTCCAGAGGGAAGTTTGAGGGTTACTTAAACACTACTGAGGCTACTACATATTTGCTAGTTTGGATTAAGAATCTGCAGTTCCCGCCCACTGGAGCTGAGTCAGCCACAGTTAACAAGAGTCCAGAACCACTGAAGCGAAACCTTTGTTTTATTGTGACAATTGATGCTGGTCAGCTGAAGCTGAGAAATGAACAGTGATTAAGAAGAGACCAGCATCACTGAGGTGAAATCTTCGGGGAACTGCTTCCTTGTGGTTAGCACACAGAAGCTGTGTTCTGAAGGCTGTCCAAGTTCTACCTGGTGCTGGCAGCTGAATTCTGGAGTGTGAGAGTCACCCAGGTGGCACTGGTTTTTGAGGCATGAAAAGAGTCATGGAGCACAGCTGAGGCTTGGGATCTGAGAGGCCAGGAGAGGCTATTGGTAAAGATGCAGCCTCAGAGGCAGTTGAAGGCTCAGAACTGAAGGGGTCGTACCAAGAAGTTGAAGCTTGGAACCATTAAAGGAACCTATGAAAGGTTATTGACAAGAGTGCACCTCAGTTACAACAAGGGACCAAAAGTTTTGGAGATGCCAGTACCATAGAATGACAACCCAAAGGGCACCAGGGGTGGAGTGGAGCCAGCCTGAGCCTAGGTGACAAGCTGTGTGTGCTACAGAGAGCAGAGCCAGAGAAGTGACCAGGCACTTTGGAATTGCCCAGAAGATCCTGAGTGGATCCCAGATATCGGACATTAAGTTATCTACATTGTTGAAATTTTTGCTTTGCTTAGATTTGATTGTGACTCTGACCTGGTTTTTCTCTCTTGAAGTAAGAAACTATTTCATTTATTTTTGATTTTATGGGAGCCCACAGTTGAGAGACATTGGATTTTTAAAAGACTTTGAATTTTAAAAGAGAATGGATATTTTTAAAAAGCCTGAATTCTTTAAGTGTTTCAATTTTTAAAGACTTTGGAATGTTTGTAATGTAATGTTGATATTAATGTGTGATTTTTGGGGGGGGAGGTGGAAAAGAAAGGAAAGGTTATTAACAGTGATGTGTTTGTGTCAAGTTGACAAGGGGTCACTTGCGCTGAGTAATTTTATCTCAACTTGACACAAGTTAGAGTCACTGGAGGAGAGGAAGCCTCAAATGAGAAAATACCTCCATAAGATCCAGCTGTGGGCAAGCCTGTAGGGCAATTTCTTTGCTAGTGTTTGATATAAGCGGGCCCGGGGCCATTGTGGGTGCTGCTACCTCTAGGCTGGTGGTCCTGGTTCTATGAAAAATCAGGCTGAGCAAGCCATGAGGAGCAAGCCAGTAAGCAGCACTCCTCCATGGCCTCTTCATCAGCTCCTGCCTCCAGGTTTCTGCCTTGTGTGAGTTCCTGTCCTGACTTCTTTCAATGATAGACGGTGAGGTGGAAGTGTAAGACAAACCCTTGCTTTTGGTTGTGGTGTTTCATCATAGCAATAGTATGCCTAACCAAAATACCACGCATACAAGCAGATTCAAAACACTAATAATAATAGGAATAATGAGAGAGAGAGAGAGAGAGAGAGAGAGAGAGAGAGAGAGAGAGAGAGAGATTACCTGCAGAAGCCCAGCATTTGAATTTTACAGTGAGGAATGATCTTTGGGCTGATCTACAGGTGGAACCCAGGGCCTTAAGACTGCCAGGCAAGCGTTTTTAACCTCGAGCTACATATGCCTCCACTCCCAGGGACTTTTAAATAACATGATCAGAATTATTTTTAGAAAAATCATTCAGGCCATGGACTGGCTTGGGGTTGGACCAGATCAGAAGCCAGGAGACCTGCTAGGAGGCCATTGTCACTGTTAACTAGGAAAAGACACTAACAGTCGAGATGAAAAAGATGGTGTATCTTCAGGAGCTGCTGAAGAAAAGCTCAGAGCAGGCATGGCACAGAGCAATGGCCGACTCTTGCCTTAAAAGCATCTTGTCTCCTCAGCTAGAATCTGGCTCTTTTCCTTAAGAAAGGAGAAGGCAGGTAAGAAGGGATGGGGTTTCAGAAGACAGTGGAATTTAAAATTACTTCTTGTGTGTGAATGTACATACATGTGTTACTCAGAGGGTGTGCATGTATATGAGATTTATGCACACATGCACATACATGTGTGTACTCAGAGGGTATATGCATGTGTGTGAGATTTATGCACACACACACATACATGTGGGTACTCAGAGATCAGAAGATGACATCAGGTGTCTTCCTCAATCACATTCCTTAATTTTTTGAAACAAAATCTCTCACTGACCACGGAACTCAACTAGACAGAGCTGGCTAGCCGGTGAGTCCAAGCAATCCTCCCAGTTCTAGCTCTTCAGACATCAGCCAAGGTACCCGGACTTTTTTGTGGGAGCTGAAGACCTAACTCACATCCTCTTGTTTGCGTGGCAAGCACTTTACCAACTGAGCTCTTCCCTCAGCTCTGAGTCTCTTAAGCTTTGCACACATATGGGATCACTAGACACGTGGATGTTAGAGCATGTCGCTTCTGAGAGGCAAACAGGGAGCTAAGTTCACTGTGTACTGAAGCCAAAGCAACAGTGTGCAGAATTAAATGCTGGAAAGTACCTCTGGATACAGTGGCATGGATGTCCTCATGGTACCGGGAACAGCGACATTGGGAGGAAACTGAACCAACCCCAGGGCACTGAGAAATGATCAGGGGGCAGGGCTGACGTCATAATAGACCTAACATGAAGACAAGGAATATGACTGTTAGAGTTTCCTATAGAAATGTAAACTGAGGGGACAGGTTCCAACCTTGAGCATCTTGGAATGTCCTGTGAGGTAAAAAGTTTGGCTGAGGCAGTGGGGACAGTGGTGAGATCACAGCTACATCACAAAAATTTTCAGGGAAATGGTCCAGTCAGTAAAGAGCTCACCACTGCAGCATGAGGAGCTGTAACCAGCTAGGTGCTAAGTACCCACATTGAAAGCAAAACCACAACCAACCAAACGAAAAATAATCTCTTTAAACCCAGCCTTGAAGTTCTCTGAAGCTCACTGACCAGCCAGTCTACAAGCCAATGAGCTTCCGGTCCAAGGAGAGACTCTGCCTCAAAAATAAAGGTGTCAAGTGATGAGGAAAACACACTTAACATTAACCTTGACCTTGGACCACCACATACATGTGCAACATGCATGCAAATGCATAGACGTGGACACAAACCACAGGAGCATCAGAGTTCCCCCCATTGTGTCCTCCCTCCTTCCCTCTCTCTCTTCCTCTTCCTCTCCCACCCTTCCTCTTCTCTCCTTCTCACCTATACCACTGAATATGAGAATATGCTTGGCAGCCTTAAAGGTAGAAAGGATGTAGAAGTTTTGAGAGATTTACTTTGGAGAGAGAGAGAGAGAGAGAGAGAGAGAGAGAGAGAGAGAGAGAGAACAAAAACAAAACTCAGCAATATATCCAACAGACATTCTTCTTCTGATTTTCAGCAATTTAACTCTCCTACATTCCCTGTGTAAGAGAAAGCATGTTTGTGTATCACCCTGGGACTCTAAGCATTTGCTTTCCTATAGCAGGGGAGATTCAGTCTGGAAATTTCACATACACTGAGCAAGTGCTCTACCACTGAGCCACGCCCCAGCCCCTCACTGGGGGATTCTAGGCAGGGGCTCTACCACTGAGCCACGCCCCAGCCCCTCACTGGGGGATTCTAGGCAGGGGCTCTACCACTGAGCCACGCCCCAGCCCCTCACTGGGAGATTCTAGGCAGGGGCTCTACCACTGAGCCACACCCCAGCCCCTCACTGGGGGATTCTAGGCAGGGGCTCTACCACTGAGCCACACCCCAGCCCCTCACTGGGGGATTCTAGGCAGGGGCTCTACCACTGAGCCACGCCCCCAGCCCCTCACTGGGGGGGTTCTAGGTAGGGACTCTACCACTGACCCACGCCCCCAGCTCCTCACTGGGGGATTCTAGGCGGGGCTCTACCACTGAGCCACGCCCCCAGCCCCTCACTGGGGGGGTTCTAGGTAGGGACTCTATTGTTGAACCACAGTCCAGCCCTTATGATATTCTAAATCAATTACCAGTGGCCACCCACCCCAGAGGATTAGAGAATGAATTTAACCCGTGTCACCCAGTATTGTCTTCTATTTTGAGGGAGTACAAAGATAATAGAGATACACATGAAAACACAGTAAAGAGCTCTTCAGGAGCAAGTCATTCAACAGAGGACATTTTAAAGTTAGGTGAACAAGAAATGCCTTTTTTTTTTTAAAACAAAAAGCCCAGAAGTGGTGGGCTCCCAAGGCAGGAAATAACACCTGTGACTGACCCCAACACCAAGGAAGTAAGCGTTCACCTGAGACAGTGAGCTCCTCTGAGCCATTTCTCAAGGTCGTCCTACTGGAGGAAAATGCATGTTGGTAAAGAGGTCTTGTTCCCAGTGACCTGTAACCAACCTTCCTGCAGCTTCCAGTCTTCAGTCTTCATTCTGTACTCTGGTGCCTCATCCAAGTGACACCGTAGTCCTCTGGTACCTAAAACGTCCTGTGCAGCACCACAGGCAATAAGCATGCACTGATAGGGTTAATAGTAGGAGGGACTCTCATTGCAGACAGTGAGGAGTGGGGGTGGGAGAGCAGTTAAGAGCATGTACTTCTGGGGTTGGGGATTTGGCTCAGTGGTAGAGCGCTTGCCTAGCAAGCACAAGGCCCTGGGTTCAGTCCCCAGCTCCGGAAAAAAAAAAAAAAAAAGAGCACGTACTTCTCTTCAAGAGGTCTTCAATTCCATCCCTGGTACCTACCTCCAATGGCTCACGGGTGCCTACAGCTTCAGCTCCAGGGCCTCCAAGGCTCTCTGTTGGCCTCTGCAGGTGCTGTACTCCCATGCACATCTACCTACACACGCGCACACACACACACACACACACACACACACACACACACACTTCAAATAATAACAATTGTGAGAATGGGGTTGTTCGTGTCAGAATGTCCTCCAACTGTGTCGCTAAGAATGACCTTCAACCTTTGGTCCATTTTCTTCTACCTCCCAAGTTCTAGGATTACAGGACATGCACTAACCATTCTCACAGCCTTCTGCAGTGTAAGTCCGTGAGTTTCCAGCTTGTCAGGCAGGCACTCCATCTTCAGCCTGTGAGGAATTTTATAACCCAGCCTCATCATGAAACTGAAGATAGTTTTTAAGCTTTGTCTGTATGGATGCATGGTATGTGGTGGTGGGGCGCATGTGAGCATGTGCTATTCAGAGGTCATAGTACGACTGCCTTGTTTGAGTCAGGGTCTCACTTCCTGTTGTGTGTGCCAGGCTAGCTGGCCCATAAACATCTGAGGATTCTTCTGTCTACCTCCTGTCTCACCAGTAACAACTGGGAACTGGAATCTTCCGGAACTTTTTCACACTCAGGTGCTTCAGCTCGCTTACTAGCAGACTGTCAACCACTTGCTTGTATGAGGCGGCCCCCAATGTTTGAGAGCGGCGCTCTTCCTCACAGTCATGTTTGAATACTTGGCCCACAACAGGTGACTCCTCTAGGGAGGTCCTGAGACCTTTGTGGACAAGTGAGTCACTAGGAAAGGCTCTCAAATTCTCTTCTGGTTCCTGCCTCAGATCTCTCTCTCTCTCTCTCTCTCTTTCTCTCTCTCTCTCTCTCTCTCTCTCTCTCTCTCTCTCTCTCTCTCTCTCTCTCAGGTCAGCCATGATGTGAAATGCAGCTGCTACAGGTTGCACAGGAAGAACTGCTGCAGCTGTCATTGCTCCCCTACCATGATGGATGGACACCCACAAAACCAGGAGCCAAAATGAATCCTTCCTCCCTTAATCTCTTTCCTTGGATAGTCTTTCACCAAAAGGGGAGTGGGTGGGAAGAGAGAGAGGCCTCAGAAGAGGAAGAGAGAGGCCTCAGCCCAGGATGGCTGGATTCTGAGGAGGAATACCTTGCAGAGCATGCAGACCCTGCGTAACCTTCTGTGGCTTTCTGTGGAGCTCGTGTGGTAAATAATCCATTGCGTTCTGGAAGTTACAGCCCGGACAGTAAGACGTGCAAGAGGAGAGGTGCCTAGATATTATACCTTTTTGTTCGGTTGGTCGCTTTGGTTTGTATATTAGTGCCTATGTGTGCATGTACACCTGTGAGCCTACAGAGGTCAGAGGTCAACCTCAGCCGCCATTCCTCCGCAGCACTGCCTACAGTGTCTTTCATGTTCTCTTGGAGATCACCTATTTGGTTAGGGTGACTGGCCAGTAATCCCCAGGGAACTGCTTATTGCCGTTGGGATAGGGCACTTAAGATCCTTAAACTTACCACAGCAGAGACTCCCAAATACTAGCAGTGACCCTCCATCCCCAAGGTCTCCAAGAAGATATCAGCACAATGGCAAAGAACCCCACCTGGATTGTGGTACACTAACCATTGGACACAACTGCCCCAATGCCTCGCCCACTGCCAGTACCCTGTCAGAACTGTGGGCAAACAGGACACCAGACACGCGTCAAGGTTAGTCTCCCAAGTTCCTTCTCCACAGGAAGGCCTCTCAGATTCACTCAGCCTGGCAACCAAAGACTGACTCCTGCCCTGGGACCTGTGTCCCCAACTAAGCCATGGAGGCTGCAGGAACCTAGTAGGGTGTCCTTCTAGGTAATGAGTAGGTGAGTCATTTTAACCGATACTTGGGCCATTTGAATATACTTCCTGCTTACTCAGGTAAAATTTCTCTTTCTCCGTTCTCTGAGGGGTTTGGAGTCTAGACTAGTGAAAGAAGTAACATTTTATTGTCCCTGTGTGTAAAGGAACTCACTTTGCAGTGACTGCTCCCAGTGATCAATCACCTGTGTCTCATGGTGAAAATTTGGGTAGAAAAAAGTGTAGTTTGAAGTTTATGTAAGGTCCGAGCTACAGAAGCTTTCGAGAAAGGGTTTGAGGGTCTAGGAAGGTGCTGGGAGGTTGGCTATGAAGGTTGGAGGACTTGGAAACTTGACTGGACACAGAAAGTGAGTTAAGGTACACGGGAGGGAAGAGAATGCCTCGGATTTCTCCCTTCGCTGTGCTACTGTGGTATTGAGACTTCAAAGCACAGAGTGTTAGCATCGAACAGCAATAATACTAACATGTCTAAAATTTATCTCTTTTTGTAATCTTTAAAGATTCTTATAAGCTTCAGGAATTCACTCGGATCCTCACAGGATCCACAGGTCAAATGGACTCCAGAGAAGCACTGTCAGTCAACAGCCTGTTCCCTTCCCTTCCCTGCCTGTCCCTGAGGGAGGGAGCCCTCTCCCCTTTCTCTGGTTTTGGGACTTCCCCACCCCAACCTGCCAAGATCACGGGCCTAAAATTTCAAATGGACACCTCCAAAAAAAGTTTTCTCCCTGAACCCCTCCCTTAACTCCATCTTCTACTGTTGTCCTGTTAATTAAAGTCGAAGCCACCTCTGTCCGGATAGCTTTTTGAGCTTGGCACAATATGAAGGGCCTCTCCTTCTCTGACCTTGTCTGGGGCAGGGGGCCGGGGAGGGTGTTAAAAACAAAACCCTACACTTGCAGAATGTCCTGTAGACTGGGTTAAGATTACAGTTTCAACTTCCTTTCTCCTGATAAGAACCCGTTCAGCGGGCTCCTGAGATTCCTGAAACGCTTCCTCATGTTAATGAGACATTTTGATTCTGTAAGCCTTTGGCCAATGACCTTTGCCCATCCTGGATATTCTGACTCTGGTTCCCAAAATTGTATAAGCCTTGAATCACCTGAAGTAAAGCAGGTCTGCCTCCCTGCAGCTGGTCCTGGCGTGGTCATTTATGATACATACTCAAAGGGCTTCCAACCCCCAATCCTGTCTGTTGTCTCGGCTCCCTTTCCCCTTGTGGTTTGACATTGGCCTATGATCCCCAGGGGCAGGGAGGGTCACATTCTGCTCCTGATATATATGTATCTATTCTAGCATCCTGACCAGTCCAGGTGCTTTCTAGACCCTGCACCCAGGACAGCTCCAAAGAGGCTACCCACAGGTGCTTCAACTGGGTTGCTACCCCCACGCAATGGTCCCATAACCTGGACAGCAAATAAAACATCCTGCTCTTCTCGGACTTGGGCAACATTTAACTTTTTGCCCTCCCCCTATAATGGCACCCCAATGTCAGCGGGAAGTAATCCTGGATGGTTATGTCACCCCTTATTCATTTACTATCAACAGAAAGCAGGGATGTTGGGATTCAGACCCAGGACAAACAGTTGAGGTCCATATCTAACATACCAAAGTGGACCTGGCTTTCATGATCTCCCAGCATCCCCCAGTCCCTACCTGGCATAACCTGCCCTCTACCCTGAATTTTCCAGCCCAGGGGCTGCACTTCTATTCCCTCAGAGACTCTTCCCTATATAATCCAGGAATTTTGGTCTCTCTCCCCTTCTCTCCTCTCTCCCCTTTCTCTGCATTTTCTCTCTCCCTATATATACTCGCTCCTTCTGTCTTTCTCTTCCCCCTCTCCTCTGTCTCCTTCCCCATGGTGACTTCCCTGGCCTCAGTCTTTGGGACCAGTGAATCGGCTGGAGAGCTGCTTCCCAATAAACCTACCTTTATATATTCTAATCTGGCTTGAATTGGCTCATTCCGCCAGTGGAGAATAACTTAGCAATTGCCATCTCCCCAGTGCTGGGGGAGTGCAAGCATGTACCACCACACAGGACTCTTACCAATGGAACGCAGGGATTAAACTCAGGTCCTCATGACATGAATTTACCAACTGAGCGATCTCCCTAGATCCTGGTTTCTGAAGACAGGGTCTTACTCTATGGTATAAGTTGGCCCAGGACTGAGTATGTAGCCTAGGCTGGCCTTCTTCCTCAGCCTCCCAGTGCTGGAATTACAAACGTGGTCCACCATGCCACATTTAGACCCTGCCATTGCTTATGGAAGAAAACAAGGCCATGTGACAGAGTAGCTGGCAAAGAAGTACCCAACTTTGGAAATGCCATCTGCTCTAGATGCTCCTTGAAAGTTCTCAAAAGTTCTTGGAGGAAGGATGCTTCGCTAGGTCTTCAGATCTGCATTGGAGGCTGGTGAAATCGAACTGGGCAAAGTCCTCCCACCGGTGAGGGAGGGCGATGGGCTCATTGAGTTCCCTTAATAGCATATGTTTAAGTGAAGTCCTCAATTACTTAGGCTAGGATTGTGCTTGGAGACAGAGCCTTTAAAGAGGTGATTAAGTTAAAGTCATTAGGAGGGCTCCTAATCCCCTCTGAGTGGGGTCTTTACCTGAAGAAGCCATTAGGAGGGAGATACACAATAGGAACTGAGCAAGTCTCAGGGAGGAAACGGCATCAGGCAGGCTAAGGAGGGGCCCTTGGAGGAAGCCAGCCCTGTCCACACTGCATCTTGAACGTGGACTTCCACTCTATGAAACTGTAAGAAAATCATTGTCTGTTTTTTAAGCCGCCACCATCTGTGTCACATTTGGGTGCCCCTAGCAATGTGGAACAGTGAGGTACTAGGTACCTTAAGCCATTTATAGCGTAAGGCCTGTCATTCTTGCTTACCTTACCTGTGCTATAAATCCATCTGTCCATTCATCTGTCCGTCCGTCCATCCATCCATCCATCCATCAATTTTTCCATCAATCTACCAATACATCCACTTATCCCCCATCCATCCTCCCACCAATCTTAGCATCTTTACGTACCTGTGCTTTTTTAGTTTCTGTGGTTTTTTAGTTTCTGAAGGGACATTTATATGAATTTTTTTCAATTATGGCAATTTTACATGCAATTTGCTTTTTAGGTACTCATGATTCCCCTCCCTGATTATGAGGCTTAGAGTCCTTGGAGAGAAGTGTAGAGATTGAAGTAAACCTTTCAACCTTTCAGTCTCCCATGTTATATTCATGTAGGAAGTTAATCTATTCCATCACTCTGAAAAGTCACTAGCTGAACGAGGTGACTGGGGGGTCACGTAAGGACTAAAGAGAGTAGTTAGGTGAGTGTGAATGAGTGTGTGTGTGTGTGAGAGAGAGAGACAGTGTGTATGTGTGTGAGTGTGTGTGTGAGTGTGTGTGTGTGTGTGTGTGTGTGTGTGTGAGAGAGAGAGAGAGAGAGAGAGAGAGAGAGAGAGAGAGAGAGAGAGAGAGAATGTTAACTTAACGTAGTTTATACTCCTCTTTGGCCCAAAATTATACTTCAACAAATTCATAGTTAAAAATAACTAAAAATACAAGTCTTCATACATATAAAGGTTCATACATACAAATCTCTATGCTATGGTAAGAGAAAAAAGTAAAAGGTGATTGGGGCTGGAGAGATGGCTCAGCACTTAAGAGCACTGGCTGTTCTTCCAGAGGACCCAGGTTTAATTCCCAGCACCCACACAGCAATTCCCAACTGTCTCTAACTCCAGTTCCAGGAGATCTGACACCCTAACACAGATGTACCTGCAGCCAAAACACCAATGCACATTAAGTAAATTAAAAAATAAGTAAATCTTTAAAAATAAATAAGAGGCAATAAAATTAATCAATAATGAGAATAATGTTATGAAATAATACATTAATATTTCCAAAGGATATCTGATAATATGGGAAAATGTCCAAAATAGTGTTATGTAGGAAAATTATGTCATTTTCACTTATAATATTTGCAGTACACATATATGGATGGGTAAGTGGGAGAGTGAGTGGATGGGTGGATGGATGGACAGACAGACAGACAAATGGATGGATAGTGGGTAGAATGAATGATGTGGATGAGTAAGTGGCTGGGAACTTGGGCTGATGGGAGGATGTGTGAAGAGATGAATGGTTGGACAGACTGATAGATGGATTGATGGAGGGTAGGTAGATGAAGAGATGAGTAAGTGGGGATGGATAGACAAATGGGTGTGTGGTTGTCATTCCTGTACAGGATTGTAGGCATTTCTTTTTCTTTCTTTAAAAACCTCTGAAGCCAAATGTGGTGATGCACACCTACGATGCCAGCGTCTAGCAGGCTGAGGCAGGAGGATCAAAGCCCCTACATGGGCTGCATAGTGAGATCCTCTTGCAATAATATGAAATAACAACATTTCTTAGCATCCAAGGATTTCAAAAGGAGAAGATTTCGCTTTGTAATGTATGAGAAGTAAATCACACAGTGCAATGTGGGATGACTTTATAACCCTAACAAACCCACGTAAAAGTCACACAATCCAGGTCTTTTATTTACAAGCCGTAGTCCTAGACTGGGCAGGTTTAGAGCTAGACTAACTTATTCATCAACTATAAAGTCCCTTGTTACTTGCTGTTTGTCCAGGCCACATGGTTCTGGTCCATGGTGGCTTCTGTCTTCCTCTTCTTCCCTCTACCTGTAACCCCTTCACTCGAACCTCAAGCCCCGCCTTTCTCCCTCCACTGGCCAATCATGGACTCTAGCTTTTTATTGACCAGTTAAACTGGGGAGAAGGTTCACATAGCCTCGCTTTGTGTCTGGGAGGTTCTGCTCATCAGGGGCAACCAGAATTGAGCACTGGGATATAAGCGGCATCAGACCAACCCACGGCAGGGCTATGCTTCAGTGTGGGGGTGATGCTGGCACCCATTCCCCCCAGACCAAGCTGAGCTCTTGGCAATGTCATTTTCAGTGCTGTTGCCTCTCCCCAGCCCTTCTTTCACCCCACTCTCCCTCTCCCCATCCTCTTAGTGATCACCACAGCTGAGGCTGCCTCTGGCCTGGGTGGTCTCAGACCGAGAATGACAGCGGCAGCACAGAACATCCGGTAGGAACACAGAGAAACACAGCAATTGAAAGCCGGAAGGGGTCTAAAACACCACCGAGTTCCAAACAGTTATTTATCCTGATGTCAGACACAATAGCAAGAAATGTACGACAGAACATTTCGGTTTGCCAGAACAAGCCATTAGGACTCTCTCACCCATGAAGTTGCCTGAGTCATTTTTGAAACTATTTGTATTTCCGAGCCCGAACCATTTCCATAAATCTGTGCCTCCCAGTGTGAGGCCCAAGCCGGGGGACAGAGTTTAATAGAAATGCATGTGACGAAAGCCTCCTGGCTACGTCCTTGCTGCCTCTGTGCTCCAGAGGAGCCCACAGTAGTGGTCCTCGGCTAACGCTAGGTCAATATGCTGTGTAGGACTGAGATGGTCGGCCAGCCCTGGATCAGCCTGCCTTGGTAGCCATGTGTTCAGAGCCTGGCTGTTGGTGAGTTAAATGTGCACGTCTGTGCAGGTGCCCACATCTGTGCCCAAGCAGAGGCCAGAAGAAGATGTTGTGTCTCCTGCTCTGGAACTCTCTACTTTGTTTCCTCCAGACAGGGTTTCTCAGTGAACCTGGAGATTTAGGCTGCCAGGCACCAAGCTCCCCTGCTTCCTTTCTCCATCTCCCACAGTACTGGGTCCATAGGCACATGAACCATACCCGCCTTTTCTTTGTGAATGCTGGGGAGTCTAACCCTGGTCCCCGGACTTCTACAGCAAGCGCTCTTACCCACTAAGCCATCCCCCAAGCCCCACCATCTCTTGCATTCAAGGATCCCACAGTGCGCGGTGCAGGCATCAAACACATCTAGTTGACATGCTCTCCGCAGAGGTCTGACCAAAGAGCTGGCGTGATTAACGCTGAGCAGCCACGGGTGGGGGCGTGGTTGCGGAAGGAGGTCTTTGGATTGGGAGTTAAACAACACAGGCAATTCATGAGACAGTCGTGATCACAGTAGAAAGCAGAATAATAGTGAAACGAAGTTACAAACGAGGGCCAGGAAAGTCCCGGGAAACCATACAGGCTGTGGAAGGCAAGGCATCTCAGAAATCAGAGGGATGATGAGCTGTGTCATTTGATGGCCGTTCTGGGCTGACGTGTTCCAACTGTAGCGCGCAGTTCTTCTTCTGTCCTTGGTTCACAGGTGATTTTTTCCCCTCGGGAAGCATTGTCAGGGTTTGCCCCGAAGCAGCTCTTTTTCTAGTTTCTGCCCAGTCACTCAGCCCTGTAGACCTCTGATGTCTGTCTTCATCGGCCTGGCCTTCTACCACCCAGGAAGGTCCTACCTAGGTCACGCGCTGCAGCATGGACTTCACTCGGCACATTTTGCTTCAGATTGCTTCAGTGGGGACCATTTCCCGCGGCCGTCTCTGCTCCCTGCAGCTGGTCAGCCCCGACCAGAACAGCCTCCTTTTCCACCCAGTTTCTGTATCATTTACTTCATCAGCTCGCGCTGCCCTCCTCCAGCTACTCTAACTGAAGGTTTAAAAGTGGACTTTGGTGCAGCTCTTTGAATATCTGGTGGATTATTTCCATGCGTGAGCTCCTGACCGGGGATCTGGTTCACTACCTATAAGAGCTTTCACTAGGTCTGAATTTCCTAGCCTCAAATCATTTCTTTTGGAGGTGGATGATTATGCTATTTATTCTGAGTCACCATCTTCTCTAACAGAAGTAACATCTACTTGTCTGTTCTCAGGGTCCTTCCTGGCTAGACAGTGTCCCCACTAGGTCATTTTCCCCAATGTCCTTGACTCTTAGAGGGGGTATTTTAAAGGCACACTGTGTCTTCTGTGGCATAAAGATGAGCCAAGAGGCCTAAGGAAACTTTTCCTTTTAAACTCTCTTCTAGCAAAACATTTGCACCACACACAATATTCTATAAAAATGTATTGTCTTAGATACCTTTTTATTGCTGTGATTATACCATGACCAAGGCAACTTATAAAAGAAAGCATTTAATTTGGAGGCTTATAGCTCCAGAGGGTTAGAATTCATAATCATCATGGTGGGGAGTACAGCAATAGGCAGGCAAGCATGGCTCTTGAGAATTTATGTTTGATTCACAAGCAGGAGAGAGAGAGAGAGAGAGAGAGAGAGAGAGAGAGAGAGAGAGAGAGAGAGAGAGAGAAAGAGAGAGAGAGAGAGAGAGAGAGAGAGAGAGAGAGAGAGCGCACTGAGAATGGCATGGGCTTTTAAAACCTCAACCCCACCCCTAGTGACATACACACTAACAAGACCACACCTCCTCCTTCCTAAACAGTTCCACCAACTGGGGACCAAATGTTCAAACATATGAGTATATGGCAGCCATTCTCATTCAAACCGCCATATTCTACTCCCTGGCCCCCATGGGCTCATAGCTATACCACAAAGAAGAATGCATTCAGACCAACTTCAAAAGTCCCCATAGTCTTTTAGAGTCTTAACAAAACTTAAAAGTACAAAGTCTCTTTTGAGACACAAAACAATCTCTTTAATTATAATAACATCTGTAAAATCAAAAAGCAAACAATCTATTTCCAACATGTAATACCACGGAATATACACGACCATCATACATGCCATGTATACATGGGCACCGTAAGGAAATCCCAAGCAAGACCAAAGCACAGCAGGGAAAACTCGAATTCTCTAACTCCAAGCCAGACATCAAAGGGGCTCCACCCTCCCACCATGGCTGACTGTAACACACCTCTACTCTTGGGTTAATCCACTCACTGTCTGCAGCTCTGACATCTCCAACATCTGGAGGTCTCAAACACAATCCAGGATTCACTCTCATAGCTTGATGCAACGGCTTCTCGAGGTCTTCATGAAGTTATTCCCTGTCACATGTCTGGCCTGAACAACTTTTCTTTAGCTGTGGAGGAAGAGGGCATAACCCTTTTAACTCTCTGTTCTTCATGACTCTAAAGCTAGAACCAGGGGTTGGGGATTTAGCTCAGTGGTAGAGTACTTGTCTAGCAAGCGCAAGGCCCTAGGTTCGATCCTCAGCTCCAGAAAAAAAAAAAAAAAGAGCTTTAAAAAAAAAAGAGCTTTAAAGCTAGAACCAAGTGGTTGAGGCTGCCAAGTTCTGCCAGCTTGAGATGGAACCTGGCCCACATTTTGAATTACATTTGCATCAGCTTGGATTTTTTGTGCTCTTTAGGAATGGCTGATTCCCTAGGCCCTTTCTCCTTAGAAGTTGTGGGATTAGCTGGGAGGGGTCTCACCCTAGGGCACCCCTCCCTGTATTCCATTTCTTCATAGGCCTTTCTTTAACCTTCTAATCTCTTTGAACACAAGACTTGACTCCAACATTACATTTTCTTGTTTTAACTCCTCAAAATTGTATTTTTTTTGTTTTGCTTGCTCCTTTTCAATTATAGACCTGCATAAGAGCAATCAGTAGTAACCATCTCTATCATGTCAATATTAGGTCATCTTGAAATCTCCTTTGCCAACACAATTAGTCCAAGAGTTTTCCATTTGGCCTCAGGCGGATTCTTCAGACGAGAGGGAAAGGCAACCGTATTTGTTGCCAAAATATCATAGATATACATAATTATAAATACAAATTAAATGTTTAAGATGACCGACATGGGGGTTGGGGATTTAGCTCAGTGGTAGAGCACTTGCCTAGCAAGCGCAAGGCCCTGGGTTCGGTCCCCAGCTCCAAAAAAAGAAAGAAAAAAAGAAAGAAAAGAAAGATGACCGACATGTATGTGGGACAGCACAAAAGCAACTCTGAAAGGAAGTGGCAAAAGAAGCCAACCGATATCGTGATCTGATCCCCAGAATTCTATAAATTCTTGGGTTCCTCAAGTCCATCCTTGTGAACACATTATTAAAGGCATTTTTGTAGGTAGCCGTGCTAAAGCCAGCAACTCAGGTGATAATTGCTACTGAGGAGTTTTGTAGCCAGTTCCCAAAAGGAGGGAGCATCGTATTTCATGAGGACCAGAAAAGGAAATATTTAAGCTCATCTGGTGGCAGCAGAAGAGAAAGGGAAATGTGGACAGGGACCTTTATTGTCCCTTCCACAAGAAGCAATAAATGGGGCAGGCTAGCAAGCTTTTAGTTGGCTAGAATCACTTCACATTCTGGGAGCACAGGACCTGTCAGTCAAAGGCCTGTCACTTAGGGATGGAGGGATATCAGGACAGATAGATGGTGATCCGGGCTCCAAAAGGAGGCCTCTGGGAGTCTGGACCTTGGATAGGTTGGTTTGTATTTATAAAGAGTATTCCCAGGTGAACCATTTTCCACGTTAAGTGATTTTTTTTTTCCTGAGGAGACATGAACAAACACCACCTCACCTCTGGAAACGATATTTGACATCAGACCAAAGAAATGATTCCATTTGCTTCTTACATGTTGGGGCAGTGAGTTCACTGGATTTGTTACTTGAAAGAACAGAGGTGAAGGGTTGCTCACAGCAGCATGAGTGAGGGATTCTCTACAGACGCATAGGTGAGGAGTTCCTTATGGGAGAGTGAGGAGTGACTTGGACAGCTGGGTCAACAAAAGCCCAGCATAGTGTGGGTAACAACTAAGAAGAGTCAGATCCCTGAAGCTCTCCAGACAACTTGCAGGCAGCTATACCACTGGAAATTCTCCTCTCCCTCAGCCATTTATTCGCTCATATAAACTCAGGGAAGGGCTCTGTGAGTCTTGTACAGGTCTGGTCAGTTTCACGAGACTCTAAAGCCTTTATTCCCTTCCCCCCCTACCCCCAAGGTAATGTTTCAGTCTGAAGACAATAGCTATGAAACACATCACTAGGAGTTTAGGTGTGGGAGTGCAGACACTCTAGGACCAGCATGGCCTTCTGGTGTCAAACACTAAAAATAAAAAATGAGAAGACACGATTATGACGGTGTGGTCACTGTTGGTATCCTTCCAGGAACTTTAAGAGTTACCCTTGGCCAATTGAGTCAGAGTTGGAGGCAGAAAGAATCTAGTGGCAATCTCCCAGCAACTCTCCCAACTGTCACTAGTGCAGATCTGAGTCTGGAAGACAGACACTGTGGTTCCAGGTTCATTGTAATGAATCGCAGACACATGGATGGTTACGTGGAATGAGATAGTGTGTTAAGAAGAATACAGCAGAGCCCAGAAATGTTCCGTGTCTATCCATTGTGGCTTGGCTCAAAGAGCTCAATAAACAAAGGGGGATTGAAATGAGGGATGCAATGACTTTTTATGAACCCATAACAAGTTCTTAGACTGAGCATGCTCCCACGGCTTAGTGCAGCTCAGTAAGATCAAGAGTTCCCAGCCTTTCCATTGCTGTGGCCTTTCATATATTAACCTTCAGAGTCTTCTGTTCTCCTGCCTCAAGACCATCAGGATCCCCAACAGGGAAGCCCCAGACAGGGTCCCAGTTAAGCCATCATCTAGCTGTGGAATCCACGCCCTGTGTCTCTCCTCAAGTAAGCCTTGATTTCCATCTCTATAAATATGGAATGTGTTTGGAGTATAAATATCTTGGCTAAAGCATTGTGTGATTGTCCCACAAATATTGCTGCTCTTGTAAATTCCTCAACCCAAGAACTTCCTGGATAATTTCAGCCATGGGCCTTTGGGTCATGTTTTCACCTTTATTCTTGCCATACTATTTTTGTCCTCTGCTTTGCTGGATTATCACTATACATAGGCCGTCCTTCACCCAAGATGCTGAGAGCTCCATAGAGGTGGAAGCAGCAAAATGAAGACTTCAAGGTCATCCTCAGCTACAGGGTTCAGTGATGGCGTTCACAGCCAGCCTGGATTATGTGAGACTCCGTCTCAAAAAGTTGATCAGTGAAAGGAAAAGGGCTAAAGGAATGAAAGTAGTTCAAGGACTGAAGGTGCCATTGGATTCTCCCCCTTCCTTTTGCTGCTCTGAGCAAGGACAGGCCCCTGCAGACACATCCTTGCATAACAATGACATTGAGGGCTTAGGAGGCCAAGAAGGTCTTTATGAATTGTTAACCATCTGATGTCTCCTGGGAAATGGGTTTGTTCCTTCTGAGTGATGGTCCAATTAGCAAGGGGCTTAGGGTTATAGCATTAGCTATGTGTCTTTTACTCAGCGAACACTTATTGTCTGTCTGCAGTGAATCAGATATAGCTAAGGGGTCAGAGAAAAAGAAGAGATTAAGTCCCTATCCTCTGGGAACTTACAACCTAGGGAACACACGCATTAGAAAGAACACAGGTCATTTGTCTGCTGTCTCGGCTCAATAAAGCTCGCATATGAGTTTTAAAAGATCTTTCGTGTATGAGCTAAGGAGCTAGCTTAGTCCATAAAGAGCTTGCCTTACAACCATGAGGTTGTGAATTTAACCCTTGGAATCCATGGAAAAAAGCTAGACATGGTACTGTAAACTCACAATCCCAACAATAGGAAGATGGAGACAGGAGAATCCCTGGGGCTTTCCCTAGATAGTCTAGCCTACTTGGTGAGCTCCAAGCCAATGAAATAGCTTGTGTCAAAACAGGGTAAATGGTGCCAGATGACAACTGACCTTGACTTCTGGCCTCCACACACATAAACATACATGTAGACACACACACACACACACACACACACACACACACACACACACACACACATCAACCAGTTATCACCTTTGTTAAATGATTACATGTAGGAATTTTTTTTTTGGTTCTTTTTTTCGGAGCTGGGGACCGAACCCAGGGCCTTGCGCTTCCTAGGTAAGCGCTCTACCACTGAGCTAAATCCCCAGCCCCAGGAATTTTTTTAACTTGAAGATTTTTACTTTATTTATCTTACGTGTTGTGTGTTTTATGCATATACATACATTCACCACATTCATGGTTGGTGCCTGCAGAGAACAGATGGTGGTATTGGTTCCCCCTGGAACCAGAGCTGTGAAGATTGTAAGCCACCAGAAACAAACCCAGATCCTCCCTGCCAGAGCAACAGGTGTTCTTGACCACTGAGCCATCTCTCTAGACCTCTAGTAATTTCGTTTTTGAGACAAAGTCTGTAACTTACTATGTAGCCCAGGATGCCCCTGCCATCCTCTTGCTTCAGCTTCTTCAATGCTGCCCTTAAAGGTGTTCAAAACCACTCCTAACTTGTTACCAGTTTTCCAAATTCAAAAGGAAAATGAGAGAAAGCCAATATGTTATTAAAAGTTTTAAGGCTAGAGCCTGGGTCCCAGAAATGCTATCAAGCTGGGCCAGGCACTTGTACTCAACAGATTAAGTAAAGAGAAATGTGATAGTATAGTGAAAAGACATGTATTTGATGTGGCCACATTAGGAAGATAAAATGATCCAAAACTCCAAAGTCTGTCTCTAAGGTCTTGATATAAGGCTTGGATTTAAATAGAGGGCTAGAAGCATGCACAGCTAAGCAGTCCTGATCAAGGGGCAGTTCTTAGCTTCTAGTCTCTGGGAAAGTGATCAGACACATGTAGGAAGTGTGGTTATGTGTCTTTCTAGAAGACATCCTTCTTACATTGGTACCATGCTTCAGCTTATTTCTTCTCCCAGCATGAGATTCCCAGGGATTCATCATTTCAATTGTCCAGAAGCTGAAGGGAGAGACACAAGTGTCTAGAGTAGTGGGTCTTAATCTGCAGGTTGTGACCCCTTTGGGGTTCAATGACCCATTCACAGGGTCACCTAAGACCATCTGGAAACCCAGATATTTACATTAAAACTCATGACAGCAGCAAAATTAGAGTTATGGAGTAGTAACAAAACCAATTTAATGCTTGGGGGATCACCACAGCATAAGGAACCGTATTAAAGGGTCGTAGTATCAGGAAGGTTGAGAACCACTGGTCTAAAGCATCTTCCACTCTTGCCAGGGTGGTCACATATGTGTGTGGGTTAAGTACGCAATTAAGATTAATGAAGCTCCTGCTAAGAAGCCAGAAGGAAAGTCTTGTAAACTTAAACAAGAGATCAGAATAGACAGAACTTAACTGTCCAGTAAGGCATCCGGTGAGCAGAGAGTAGACAGATCAGCATAAACTGGGTTATATATCCTAGCCTGGGAGACTGGATGATGAGGCAGGTGAGGAGACAGAATACTAAGCCAGAGATTGTACAAGAGAGACAGGTAGATGGATGGGGGAAGCCTGGGAGGAGAGAGAGGATGCCAAGAACAGCTGGGCATCTGGATATTGTTAAAGAAAGCATGAACTAGGAGCCCAGAAGCAGATGCTCCACCTCATGCAATAAAAATGGCTGGCTACAATCCATCACTCACAATGCCATACCGGCTTGAGATGGCTTTGACTGGAGTCCTAGTTAATTTTCTCATTCATGCGGCAAAAATACCCACAAAAGTAACTTAAGGGAGGCTCACAGTCTGAGGGTACGCAGTCAGTCCATCATGGTGGGGAAGGCATGGCAGCAGGTGTATGAGGCGGTTGGTCACAGTGTATCCACGGTCAGGAAGAAGAGACAGATGGATGCTGGTGTTCAGCTCTCTTACTCTTTTTGTATAGTTCAGGATCTCAGACCATAAAAACGGGTGTGTCTTACCATTAAAATAACCAAACCTAGAAACTGCCTCACAGGTGTGCACAGAGGCATGTCTCCTGGGAGATTCTAGACCCTGTCAAATTCACAATCAGTATTAATGATCGAAATTGCTATCATCAAAGTGGACACATGAATCTTGGTACTAATGGAAATAATTTGTTAATATTATGGGGCCGTAGGTAGGCTAAAAACAGATGGGAAAGGAAGTAAAAGCCAAGTGGCTTTCAAAGTTAATGGCTTTTAAAGAAATACGTTTTTAGTTTCTAGAGAGTCTAACAGTGAGTGTGAGTAGAATATACAGACTTCTTCCCAGTGCCAATGCCCTAGAGCTTACAACTCTCCCTGCTCTCTCCTCCCTCCTCTTCCCCTTCCCTTCTCTCTTTCTTTCTCCATCCTTCTCTCTCTGTCTCTCCTCCTCCTTCTCCTGTCCCTCCCTCCTTTTTTTCACTTTCTTCCCCTCTTTCTTACAGAAGTATTATTATTCATGTTTTATTGATAATAGGTTTGGCACTGCTGTGACACCTACAATAATTAGCATTGATCTAGAGGTATAGCTCAGTGGTAGAGCCCCTGCCTAGAATCCCCCAGTGAGGGACTGGGGTGTGGCTCAGTGGTAGAGGCCCTGCCTAGAATCCCCCAGTGAGGGGCTGGGGCGTGGCTCAGTGGTAGAGCATCTGCCTAGAATCCCCCAGTGAGGGGCTGGGGCGTGGCTCAGTGGTAGAGCCCCTGCCTAGAATCCCCCAGTGAGGGGCTGGGGCATGGCTCAGTGGTAGAGCATCTGCCTAGAATCCCCCAGTGAGGGGCTGGGGCGTGGCTCAGTGGCAGAGCCCCTGCCTAGAATCCCCCAGTGAGGGGCTGGGGTGTGGCTCAGTGGTAGAGCCCCTGCCTCGAATCCCTCAGTGAGGGGTTGGGGCCATGTTCAATGATGAAATGCTACCTGAGAACAGGCAAGGCTCTGGGTTTCATTTTTAGCACCACTAAAAAACAAATGAACACTAAACCCATATAGCCCCCATTTGTCTTCTGCGTGTTTTTTGTCATACATGTAGTAGAGTCCAGTCCAAGTCTGTCTTAGTGCTTAGCTATACCATGTCTTCAGATAGAAAGGCTATGCCCAGGTTTTGCTTGTTTTTAAGAGCCTAGGGCCGTTTGTCCATGAATACCTCTCTCTCTCTCTCTTGGCTGATGGCCTTCTCTTAGTTAGGTTAAACACTGACAAGGGCATGGCACACAGGGTGTGGCCTCTGTCCATCACAGGGGTGATTGTGGGAACACTTGTCCACTACCCTCACTGTTGATGGGGCCAAGTTTGTCCACTTGGTTAATGTGTTGTTAAGGGAAGATTTCTTGAGGGATGGGTGGTATGGCTGGATTCTACAATGGCCATGGAGTTTGAACTCTGGCCCAGATTAAAAAGAGACAATAACAAAAATAGCTTCAGACTGCTTACTGCCAGTAAGGACACTGTAAATGACTGAGTTCACAGGGGAAAACTCACTTGAGTGTGGTTCGTGATCTGTGTGATATGTAATTAAGCTATATGTAGGTATTCTGACCATGGTTTACCAAGAAGACTCCGGGGGTGCACAGCAATTAACTCCAGTTTGCATGGCAAGTTAGTGGCAGAGTTGGTCTTCACACTCCAGCCACTTGGTCTTAAATCTCAGTGTCATTAGCAGGTCAGACCTCATTCTAGCTATGGGTAGAGTGTCTCACAGGAATGCATACACACAGGATTGAGACTATCTGGTTACCTGCCCCATTTAGAAGGACAATTCAGGCAAAACAGCCTTGAAGGGACACAAGAAGGGAACGACTACAAGAACAAGAGTTCATTTATTTATTTACTTGTTTTCTTGAAATAGGATCTCATGTAGCCCAAGCTAGCCTCTCGCTTGCTATATAGCTTAGGCTAGTCTTGAGCTCTCGATCCTCCTGCCTCTGCCTCCCAAATGCTGGCATGGCTGGTGTGTACCTCCACACCCTGTTAGTCTTCTAAGTTTAAAATAGGCCAAGATACACTAGTGCAGAGGCTAGGCCTTATCCTATGGGGGAGGGAGAGAGGGAGGAAGGGAGGGAGGGGGAGGGAGGGAGAGATGAGCACACAGCTATTATCCCTGCATTCAGAAGTCTGATGCAGGGAAGATTGCAAGGTCAAGGGCAGCCTCTCTCTGAAATAAATAAGATAAAATAAAGGCAGAAATAAAAAGTGGGTATTTATTTAGAATAAAGAGAAAGTGAAAGGCCATACATTACAGACTTTTAAAAATTGGCCAATACCAAGGGCTAGAGAGAAGTCTCATTTGGTAAAGTGTCTATTGCACCAGCATGAGGGCTCGAGTTCAGGTCCCCAGCACCCATGTAAAGTGCTGCCCATGGCTGCACACTTCAACCCCAGTGTGTGTGTGTGTGTGTGTGTGTGTGTGTGTGTGTGTGTGTGTGTGTGTGTGTGTGTATGTGTGTTTCTGGGGCTCACTAGGCAGCCGATCCAACCAAGTCACTGAGCTCCAGGGTTAATAAGAGAGCCTTTCTCCAAAAATAAGATGGGCAGGTGCTAGAGAGATGGCTCAGCAGTTAAGAATTCTCACTGATATCGCAAAGGACCTGCGTTTACTCCCCCCCACCCCCATGGCTCACAACCACCTGTGACTCCAGGAGATTCCTGTGTTCCAGGAGATTCGACACTGGCTTCTGACTTTCACAGGTCCTGGGCATATATGCGGTGTACTTACATGCGGGCAAGCAAACACTCGAAACACATAAGAGGAAATGTCTTAAAGAACAAGAACAAATAAATCTTGAAAAGCTGAGGTGGACAGAGCCTAAGTGATGGCCCCTGAACTTGATGTTCAGCCTCCGTGCACACTACCATGCTTAGCCTCCTCTCCAACTATATCGACAGACACATATGCTTGCAGCATTCCAGCTGAGAAAAGAAAGCCATGCAAAATGAATGGATTACAAGAAGGTCACTGGTACAGAAAGGCCTCCAGGATCGGCTGTGTGACAACCTGGTCTGGAGGGGTGCCCAGCTGGTCTGCAGGGGTGCCCAGCTCGTTTGCAGGGGTGCCATTTACTGTTGAGTCCCCGGAGACTGATGGCTGCCAGAAGTTTTGCTGAACGCCCTCTTGTTTCCTCATTCATCTGTGTTCCTCTGGAAATGAAAATGGAGCCGAGAGCCTTGTCTTATTCACAGCATGTTCCCAGTGCCAATATTGAATGTTGGCACCCAATAGGACTATCAGTTGCTTCAAGGGACTTGCATTTCAAAAAGGCGGCTGTCCGCGGTCTTGTGGAGGCACACAGTAGGATGGTGCATTTCGAGTTCAGATCACTCAAAGGAAAACAAAACAAAACATGGTATTCAGACAGAAATAGAGACTCCTGTGAAACATGGTCAGACGCAGTTGGGCTGCCGAGGCTTTACCGCCTAGCTTGTAAGAGGCTCTCTCTCCAGGAGAAAGGGTCTTTCAATGATACCAAAGTTGAAAATCTTCCAGGACCTCACCAGGAAGCTCCACCGGGGGACTAGATTGATCTTGGACTTTGGTGAATATCAGCAGGACCCCAAGTCCTACTAACTGAGGCAAAACAGAAAGGAAGGATTGTTGGCTTGTGGGACTGGACTGGCAAGAACGTAGAGCACAGAAGTGACATCGAGGCATGACAACTGTCCGACTTAATCTCTGTGCCTCTCTTTCTCCATGTCCTTGTGTCTTTGAAAAACTTTTAAATTTATATTTTATGTGTGAGTGGGTTTGCCTGTGTGCGGTACCCTTAGGGGCCAGAAGAGGACGTGAAATCCCTCAAACTATAAGACAGTTGCGAGCTGCCATGTGGGTTCTGGGAATTAAACACAGGACCTCTGCAAGAGCAGCCAGTGCCCTGACACCACTGAGCCATCTCTCCAGCGCTAACCTGCCCTTATTTTTGAGATAAGGTTTCCGGTATCTCATGCTGGCCTCAAGCCCACTATGTGGCAAGGATAGCCTTAAACTCTGCTTCCCAAGTGCCCCCATGCCTGGCTAATGTGGTACTAAGGATGCAATATAGGGTTTTGTGCAAACTAGACAAGCACTCTTCCAACTGAAATACATCCCCCAGACCTCTCCACCTTTGGTTTTCATTCTCCACGCATTAGCATCATTCTTTGTTTGAAATGGTGCCTTGCTCTGTAGCATATGCTGGCTTTGAATTGGTGATTCTCTCATCTCGGCCTCCCAAGTACAAGGAGGAGGTACCATCAGGTTTGGATTTAAACAGCAACATTGTGTGTGCTCATGAGTGTGCATGTGTGTATATGAGTGTGCACATGTGTGGGGTGTATGTGTGCATGTGTGTGTGCATGCATATATGTGCAGGTGTGCATTGCACATGCATGTGTGTATATGAGTGTGCACATGTGTGGGGGTATGTGTGCATGTGTGTGTGCATGCATATATGTGTAGGTGTGCATGTGCGCATGCACGTGTGTGAGTGTGTGTGTGCGTCTACATGAGTGACAGGGGTCAACCACAGGTATCATTTCTCCAGAGTGCTCTTTACCTTGTTTTTCTAAGATAGGGCATTTCTTTGGCCTGGAATTTGCTGATACAGTGAGGCTAGCTGATCAGTGAGCCTTGGGATCCACCTGTCCAGAGCTGTGGTATTACAAGCGTGTGCTATCATACCTGATTATTTTTTCGCCATTACCATAATTTTTACTTGCTTCAAGCAAAGCTTCTTCCTTCACTAGTGTTCTGGTGCTGTGATAAAACACGGTGACTAAAAGCAACTTAGGGAGGACAGAGTTTATTTCATCTTGCTACTTTTAAGTCCATCACCCAAGGGATGGCAAGGCAGGAACCTGGAAGCCGGAGCTAGAGCAGAAGTCATGGAGGAGTCCCACTTACTGGTTTGCTCCTCCTGGCTTGCTTGGCTTGCTTTATTTCAGCACCTAGCCCCGCCCCCTAGCACTGCCCACAGTGAGCAGGGGCCCTCCCACATCAACCATCAATCAGGAAGATGGACACCCTGCAGGCCTGCCTAAGGCCAATCTGTGAGACATTCTTTCAATTGAGGTCCCCTCTAACTTGTGTCAAGTTGACATAAAAGCAACCAGTACGATTTTTATATTGGGGGGGGGGTGCATTTTAAAAATGGGATTATTGTAAGGAGTAGCAAGGGCTTTCTCCACAGGCACCACATAAAAAAAACTTCAAAGAGAGGGCTTTGGGGGCCACCCTGGACCACTCTCTGGATCCTGGAATCTGGTTGGTGACCCCCAATGCTTCATGCAGAAGAAGCAGTACATCAGGGGATGTAAGTGGTCGATCCAGGGCTTTAGGGCACCATCATCAGCCTCTAACAGGGATCCCTCTCCATCAAAAGCAAACCTTTCTGATCACAGCACAAGGTCAGTACCCCACTGGGAAAGCACAGTCCAGCAGCCTGGTGGCCATTCCTCCTTTGGAAAGGATAGCGTGACTCACAGATAGTCACATGGTTAATGGGAAGAATGGTTAATGGATAGAATAGACCTCCGGCCTCAATCCCCAGAGCTAGTGAATAGTAGGCAGGTACTAGATCAAACCATGGTCCGTCCCAGCATGTTATAAGCCAGCTGGGAAGGAAGGGGGACACAGATAAATCACAGGGAGCAGATGGCATAAACCTGAGAGGCCAGCGAGACCTTGCAGATGATGTGGGGACTGTTGGTTGGCAGGAGTCTGGGACCTGTCCATGCAAATGGTGCTGGAGAGGATGCTCTTCCACAGCTGTGACCCCGGCTGTCAGAGTGCCCCATGGCACCTGGGGAGATGCAGGACAGATGAGTCAGCTCCAGGCTTCCATCTGGTTCAAGCTGGTAGCAGTTGAAATAAGGAAGAGAAGCCCGGTGGACTTAAAACATAACCTGGTGGGCAGGGCAATGACTGAATGGAGCATGGGGACAAGAGCAGCCACACAGGTGCTTCCCAGGGAGATGACACCTGATGGCTACAGGAGCTCTCTGGGTCTGAGAGGGTGAATGAGTCAGAGCTGCAGAAAAAGACAAAGCAATGGCTCTAACTTTCACAGGGGCAATGAGCACGGAGCAGGCAATAGATCTGGGACAGCGTGGGTTTTCTGAGTCACGCTGTGCTGGCTCTAATCCCAGCTCTGCCACCAGCTTAGAGGATGTGAACTTAGGCTGGCGGCAAAGCTTGTCTGAGCCTCTATTTCCTCAACTATAAAATGAAGGCAATCACACCTCCCCCTGAAGGTAGTTGTGAGGATTAAAACTGATAAGAAAAGTCCCTGGCAGGAAATAAGTGGTGGCCAGTATTATCTACATAAAACTGGGACCACTGAGTTGCCCGGTGGAATTCTACGAAGCCTTAGGATTCCTGAGCCCAGAGTGCGGTCACTGTGTCTGGGCTTTGAAGGTGTTTAGAAACAAGGCTTAGGGCACCTCATCTGTGTTGTCAGATAGCCTTGCTAATAACACTTTTTTCATAAAACTTTTTAAAAGCAAGGTCTCTCTATTGAATCTTGGTTGGTCTGAAACTTGCTATGTACACCAGGTTAGCCTCAAACTCATAGAAATCCACCTGCTTCTGCCTCCCAAGGGCTGGGATTAAAGGCATGCATCATTACTTCTGGCAGTATAAGATAATGTTTTAAAACTGTGTGTACATATATATATGTATATATAAATATTCACAGGTACACATAATTATATGTGTGTGTGTATATATATGTGTGTGTGTGTGTGTGTGTCTGCCTCTCTCTCTATCTCTGTGTGTATATGTATGTGTGTGCGTGTGCATGTGAGTGTGTGTGTGTACATGTGGTGGCTAGAGGTCAACTTCAGTGTCATAACTCAAGTGTCATCCACACTATTGTTTTGAGATAGGTCCTATCACTGGTAGCTAAGGCTGTCCCAATTATTCTGTCTTAATTACTTATCTGTCATTAATTATTTTTCTATTGTTGTGATGATAAGACACTGTGACCAATGCAACTTATAAAAGAAAGAGTTTGTTGGGGTGGAATTTAGAGCTTCAGAGGGTAAGACTATGACCACCATGATGGGGACCATGGCAGCAGGCAGGCAGGCAGGCATTGCACTGAAGCAGTAGATGAGAGTGTACATCCTGATCTGCAAGCATGTAGCAAAGGGGGGGAGGAAAGAGAAGGAGGGAGGGAGGGAGGGGAGGAGAGAGGGAAGGAGGGAGGGAGGGAGGTGAGAAGGGAAGGAGGGAGAGACCTTGAAATGGTATGGACTTTTGAAACCTCAAAGTCCACTCCCAGAGACATGACATACCTCCTCCAACAAGGCCACACCTCCTAGTCCTTCCCAAACAGTTCCACCAACTAGAGATCAAGCGTTCAAATACATGAATTTATGGGAGCCATGTTCATGCATCCACCAGATAGGTGGGCTGATGAGCCCCAGAAAGCCACCTAACTAGTGCTGGCCTTAGAAGCCCACACCACTATGTTCAATATTTTATGTGGTTTCTGGGGACTGAATTAAAGCGTTTATGCTTGCATGGAAGATCTCATGGATTTAACCTTCTCACCAGAGCAAGGTTCTTTTTTTAAGAAGAGGTATGGCCTGCTGGGAGTCTCTCCCATCCCCCCTCCAGTCCACCATCATTTCTGGTAGGAGTCAGGTAACATAATGGTGGCAGTCCTTATTAATACAGGTTGGTTTGTCTCTAGGTTCCACCATGAAGATTCTGAAGAGCCTCCAGAGACGATATGTCCAGAACTAAACTTAGTTCTGTCGTTACCAGCTGTGTGCAATTGTCTTTGGCAAGTTATCTAGAAGTGTTGTGCCTCCTTTTCTTCATCTGATAAATGGGTCATAAGAACATTTGGCACCCTGTGTGGGTGTCAAGGGATGACAGGTGTATTCAGTCATCCGTCCTTGGAGTCAGAAATGGAAGGATTGTGAGTTTGAGCCTGGATGCATAGCAAGTTCCTGTCTGGAAAAGTGAAGAGGAATGGAGGGCTGGGGACATAGATCAGAGGCAGAACACTTGCCTAACAGGGCCCTGGACTCTACTCCAGGGCCCAGCATCACTGGGATTTCCTGATAATTTAAATATCACATTTGGTCCATAAGGGAATTCTGAAGACTAAATGAGTTAGGAAGGGTGCCTTTCTATGTGACCATTGTTATCAGCACCACTATCCTCATCTTTACTACCACCTCCATCTTCAACATCATCACTATCATCGCTATCCTCTCATCACCATATTCAACATCACCGCCCTGTCATCATCCTGCTACCACCATCGTCATCAACATCACCATCATGAACATCATCATTCCCACTGTTGTCATGACAGCCATCATCAATACCACCATCAATACCTCCATCTCCATCACCATCAATACCATCATCCCCCATCATCAATACCGCCATTAATACCATGCCACCGCCGCCACCGATACCACCATCATCTTCATCAAATATCACTATTAATACCTCCATCACCATCACCATCAATACGCCATCAATAACACCGCCCCCCCCACCAGCACCATCATCAATACCACCATCAACACCATCATCTACCATCACCATCAATATCTTCATCACCACTATCTCCATCACTACACCATCAGAAAACTGTACCAATCTCTTTTACCGTCCAGGACAGAACAACAAACACAAACTTCCCTGATTTGTTCTATGTAGATCCCAGCCTCCAATTGTTAATTGTGTGTGTATTTAGGTGGGAGAAAGTATGGGGAGAGGTTAGGAACCTAGATCAAAGCCCATGGTTTGGGGGAAAGGGCTTAAGGGAGGGACGGTGGAGAAGGTAATAGAATACCTCTGTGATATGACAGTGGAGAAGATGGGGGATGATAGGGGTGGGAAGGTGTAGTAGGGACAGGTGATTGGAGATTTGTGAAGAAGAGTGGGGGGGGGGGAAGTAAACCAAAACTAAGCGTGCATGAATGAGAAAGGCAAATTCCCATGATTTGCGTAGGGAACTGGGCACCAGGCGCCAGGACCCTGGGTGGTGAGTAGGCAGAGAAGAGACTGTGAAGAGTGCTGGGTAGAAGACTGGCTCTTCCTGTGCCCTTATCTGAGGCCATTTTTGCAGAGAACGTTGCCGTTCCCCTTCCCTTTCCTCCCTGCTGCTATTCATGATCCACTGCCCATCAGTCAAGCGCCTGCCCTTGCCTATCAGTTACTTTTGTGTCACCTCAACAAAATGTCTGGCAGAACTTAAAAGAAGAAAGGATTGCTGTAGGCTCCGGGTTTCAGAAGGCTCGGTCTGCCTTGAAGGGACCTGGGGAGGGAGGCTAGCTCACGTTGTGGAGATCAAGAAGCAGTCAAGGGACTCACTCACGATGATCTGCTTCTTCCAGCTAGTTCCTTCCTCCCAATGTCATCAGAACTACCCAGAATAATGCAAGCTGGACCATGAGCACCCAACATATTAGCTTGTGGGAGCTACGTTAAGTTCAAACCATAGCATGGTTCTTCTAGGTGTCTAGGTGGGGCTTGGGAGAGGGTAGCAAGGCTGGCAAGCAAGGAGCAAACACGCAAAGCACAGTGCAGATCCTTCTCTATAGGAAGGAAGTGGAGTAAGGTTCACGATGATCAGCAGTGGATAATTCACTGTTCTTTTAAGGAGCTGGGAAAGCGCTGCGTTTACAGATGCAGGAGCATGCCTGGGAAAGACCTCAGACTGTGCACGCAGGCAGGAGGGAGGGAGGCAAGAGGGAATGAGTGGCCGTGGGGACTACCCTCAAACACGTGGCCTTAGCAAAGTCACGAGGTTCACATACAACTAAGACGAAAATGGAGAACACAGGGAGGCTAGGGAGACGGCTCGGCTGGTAACTTCACAGGAACTTCATTCTGAGGGTATGGTGACACACGGGTGAGGCGGAGGCAGAGAAGGTGGGGCTCTGGGGCTCATCAGGCAGCCTGGTTAACCTGGTGAATTCAAAGGTTCTGTCTCAGTAAAAGGTAGATGGCACCTGAGGAATGACACCGAAGCTTTTCATATGGCCTACACACATGCACACGCGTGCATGTGCGTAGGCACGCACACACGCACATGCACACACACACACACACACACACACACACAGAGGGGGTGATTAAAATGTGTTCATCTCCTAAATACCTAATTCCATCATAGCATATCCCCTCCCTCCAATTTGTTGTATTTGTGGAACGTTCTGAGCCTTAGCTCCATGAGACTCATGTAATATACCAACTCACGGACACAGATAAGTTGGGGGAGGGATGTGGAGCCTCTATCATCTGAGGGGACCATCTGGCTTGTTCAAGGGCTAATGGTCCCATTCCCTTCCGGAGGATGACCTATAGAGAGATAAAAGCCACAATGCCACTACCAACTCCCAAGATGCTACATCAACTCAAGTGGTCAATAATGGCGTTCTCTCTGCTGAATGCTTCTCCTCCTTCAGTAGTTCTCTATGCCCTGTGGCAATATTTGTGAACCGCAGATGCTGGGGGAGGGGCAGACTGGTTCCATTAGGCAGCTTCCTAGTTCTTCTACCCACCCTGTGTCACCTGGGATCGGTCTCCCTGTTGTTCCGATCTCCGTTGAGGACTCACTGGGAGCATGTTCTGAAAAGGCCTCTCCAAGCAGCTGGCTCTCTCAAATGAGCTCATTCTGCCTTTCCCTCTCTTCTGTTCTCTTCCGTGAGGCTGAGTTTAAGAGCAAAGCAGAATTGGCTTTTAAACAGCAGTATGTGTCATCCAAATAAATACATTTCACTGGGGAAAACATGCTAAATATGATATTCCCGTGAGTCACGGAACATCTGTGCTGGCTCTGAAGCATAAGTAATAAGGATCGAAGAATGGGGTAAGATCACATTTCAAAATGGGCCACACACCAAAAGCAGGACGTGGTTACCTTCTGGTGCCTTGTTTGGTTTTCCTGAGCTACTACGGAAAGCACGTTGACCGAAATGAATAGCATCTAAAGTCTATCCAGGGTCCACAGAACTCAGTACAGATTTCTCCTTAATGGAGGCAGAGGAGATGACCAGAGAGAATTCTATAAAGTTGCATGAACAGATCTGCCCTTGCATGGATTCCTATTATGGTTGTGTGTGTTCATGTGTTTGTGCAGCTGCACATATATGTGCAGGTCTGTGTGTGTACATGCAGAGGCCAAAGGCTAACAATGGCTGTCATTCCTTAGGCATCATCTACCTTTGTTGTATGTTTCTGTGGTGTGTATTCATGTGTGTATATATGCTTGGTTATGTGGGTGCGCGTGTGCATCTTTGTATGTCTACACATGCGTGTGTGTGTGTGTGTGTGTGTGTGTGTGTGTGTGTGTGTGTGTGTGCATGTAGAGGCTCAAGGTTAACATCAGATGTTTTCCTCGATAACTCTCCACTTTATTTGTTGAGGCAGGGTCTCTCGATTAAACCAAGAGCTTGTCAATTAGCCTAGTCTAATAGCTTGCTAACCCGAGATCCCATTCTCTTCCTCCCAAATGCTGGGATTACAGGTGATAGCATGCTTGCCTGCATTTTATGTAAATTCTGTCTAGTCCTCACATTTGCCCAAAAACACTTTATCCATTGAGTCATCTCCCGGCCCCTGTCACCTGCTTTGTGGGACAGGGTCTCTCACATGTCAGGTCTCTCACTGAATAGGCAAGGCTATCTGGCCAGAAATCTCCAGAAATATCAAGAAATATGCCTGTCTTCAACCCCCAGGACCGAGACTACAAGAACATACCATAACACTGGGCCTTCTTTAAAAATCATAGGTTCTGGGGATGGGCGCAGTATGCCTGCCTAGCTTTTATGGGGTTTCTGGGATCTAAGCTCACAAGGCAATCACGTCACCAACTGAGCTATCCATCTCCCCAACTCCCTCTTACGATGTTAAAAGATTGACTCAAACCTGACTTGCTCTCTACACATTCTAAAGTACCTTGCCAAATATCGTGGATGCTGGGCTCACAAACAAATGAGGCAATATTTGCAAAGCTATTTTGGAAAGAAAGAATGGATTTAGGAAAAAGACATGCCCTGGAGGGCTGGGAGATAGCCCAGGATGTAAAAACACTTAATGTTCAATCATGAGAACCGGAGTCAGGTCCCCTGGAAATCAAGCTTTAAAACAAACCAAACAAAACTGGGTACTGTGGGGGCAGATCTGTAACACAGAGGCAAAGAGAAGGGAATCTCCAGGGTTCACTGGACAGCCCACTTAGCCAAGTGCAGACTTAGTGAGAGGCCTTGTCTCAAACTACTGAGGTGGAGAACCATAGAGACAGACACCCAGCATTGGCCTTTGCCCTTCCCATTAAAAGACCCCCTCCCAAAAAGGGAATTGTACAAGCCCAAGACCCTCAACTATAGAAATAAAAAATAAGTTTTTAGATATGTGGGACAAGCTGACCCATCATTTAGACGAAACAGACCAGAAAAGAAAACAAAATGCAGAAACCAGACTAAATTATGGGCACTGCTCCATGGGCCACCTGGCAGGAAAAAGAAAAAGTCCCTGACCCCCCCGGAAGCCCTGACCACCATGTACTTTTTGCTAACTCACTGTTATGATTATAGCCAAAATAGGTAACATACACGTATACCTCATTTACTCCACCAATCACATCCCTGTAACCATGCATCTGCTTCTGTAAGCCTGCTTCTGCTCCCAATACACTATAAAAACCCGTCCCTGGTTCTGCTAGGCGCGCCAGTCTTCCAAATTGACTGGGACGCCCACAGATACCTGTGTATCCTGATCAATAAAAATCCTCTTACAGATTACAGCCGGTGGACTCGGACTGGTCATTGGGGCTTGAGGATCTCCCTCCTGAGGGAAGATTCTCTCTGAGAGTCTTACATATGGGGGCTCGTCCGGGATCGGAGATCCTCTGCCTAGAGACCACCGACCACCCACCGGGAGGTAAGCTGGCCAGTGTTTGTCTTGTCCTGTCTTGTCTTGCTTTGTGACTTGTTCTGTAAATGCTTAGTTACTTGGCTTGGGTCTATACCGTTTGTATTTGGGCGGGCCAGAGAAGGAGCTGACGAGCTCAGACTTCTCCCCCGCAGCCCTGGAAGACGTTCCAAGGGTGTTTGGAGCCCAGTTTTTTGGGGGGCTCAGCCTGTATCAGAAGGATACGTGGTTTTGGGTTGGAGGAGAGAGGAGAGAGCCGGATCCACTGAAGGATCCGGACCCTCGTCGCCTCTGTCTAAATTTTTGGTTTCAGTTTGACACCGAAGCTGCGCGGTGCGTCTGTCTGTTGCTTGTTTGACTGTTGAAATTGTTTGTCTTCTTTGTGTCCTAATTTTCTTTGAATATCTGTGGAAATTGGTTATAGGATGCTTTGTCTTGGTCTTGTTTGTCTGGGTTGTTTTCTGTGGTATTGTCCAGTGTCTTTTTGGCTTTTGTTTCGTTTTTGGACTTTGGATAGACGACTGTGTTTAAAATCTTGGACTGACGACTATGTTTAAAATCATGAAACTGTTTGCTTTGTTTGTCAAGGAGTTTTACTTGGTCCTCTTGGTGCTTAACTTGGAAATAATTTGCTTGAGAAAAATTGTTTTCTGCTGGGGAGTTTTATCTTTCTCTCTTGGGCCTCCTCCCCAGGGAAAGATGCCCCTCCCTTTGCTCCCCTTGTCCAGTCTAGCTGCCGTTAACAGTTGTGTATGAAGAACTCCAGGTTAGTGAGTGACCCTGTCTGAAGCAGGTATTAACAAGAGCCTGAAAGCTTTACCTTAGATCCTGAAGAAAAATTCTCCCTGTTGCTTAAACATTCACAGCTTCTAAGGAAGGGACAACACAGAGTAGGAAAATGTAGGGGCTGAGGGTGACAAACATACAGGCCTGCTAGCAAGTTGCAGGCTGCTCGTGGGCAGTGGCGCAGCTCAGGCCAAGTCAGCGTAAGAGGAGTTTCAAGGTGATGAGGCCGGCTGGGGTTGACGCTTTGACAACAAAACGATAATATAGAGTTAGTGGTTGTTTTATGAGACTTTTGGCCCTGAAAAAATAATAATTCCAGTTGCTGCCTTCAGTGACCAGACCTTCAACACTTGCTCACAGAAGGAGAGTGTTCATTAAGAGAAGTTCTTTAAGGGAGCCTGCCTTATCTGCTGGCCCTATTCTAAGAGAGGAGTTGATCTCCAACATTAAGTAACCTTCCCTGTTAGTCATCATTGACATGGAGAGTGCCTTTGATCCTATCCCCACAGCAGCCAGTTCCTGCCCCTGTGGTCAAAATGCCCCAGGTTGGGGGACAGAGAAGCCCCTAAAATAGTTTCAAAAAGAATCTACAACAAACTGTGAAGAACTTTGTTTTGCCAGTCAAAATTTAGAATTCAGGCTTTGGCTGTGGCCAAGGTCAGTATTAATGTTTTCTTTTCCATGGGCCTTTAGCCCACTGAGACAGTTTGGTAAAGGGCTGCTACTGAGGTCCTAAAAGTCCCAGGTGAACTGGTTACAATTCTTTTGTCAGCCACTTGGCATCTAGCACCCAGGTCCTAACCATCTCTCCATCCTTTTGTTATTAGTTCTTAAGTCCAGAGAGATAGTCGGTAACAGATCAGTTCCCTCTCTGCTTGCCGTTCTGTTTCACAGACACAAAGCTTGTGCTTATTTTTACAACAGCCTTTTTGTCCCAAAAAGTCCTCCTGGTTTAGCTGTGTGACTAAATGCTATTTGTCCTCTTCAGTGGACCTCTATTCTCAAGATTCTCTTGTTTTCTCACCATCCCATTTGAGATGCTTGTTAGTAACTGTTACAGGTCTTCTTTACCACCGAGGAAAGACAGAATCCTACTGAAGGCCAGAAAGAATGTTCCAGACATGGATAGAAGACCCTCACTCCTGACTGTTGACTTGAATACCCCTGAAGGTAGGGAGTGCTCCGGGTCTGCCGCCAGGCTCCAAGGGTGGGTCTCTGAGGGGCTGGAAAATGCCCCACCAATCTGGCTAAGATAAGAAAAAGATATAAAGAGAGAAAGTTACAAAAATTTGAAGGGTTAAGCTAAGTTGCTGAGAGTTAGTATAAGTTGCAGAGAAAGTAAAGTTAAAGTGTAGTTACATAAGTAGACAGCATCTAATAGCTGTAGAGGAAGATGCAAAAGATATGAGAGAGAGACTGAGGAAGAGAAAGAGGAAAAAAGGTAAAAAGAGCAGGAAGCTAAGGAAGAAAAGAGACAAAAAAAAGAAGAAGCTAGAGAGCTAAAGAGAGATAAAAGATAGGAGAGAAATATATACTGGCCACAGTAGTTAGGGAACCTAGGAAGACAGTACCTGGCAACAGAAGAGAATTCCTAGCTAAAGATCAGTGTGCCTATCGCAAGGAAAAAGGACACTGGGTGAGGGACTGCCCCAGGAAGAACAAGAGGGGCCTCTCCAGCAGCCCGGAAGGCAAGCCTCTTGGTCCTAGAGTGCTGGCTATGCGCAAAGATAGAAGGGAAGCCTGCCCAGTTGTTTTGTGAATACGGGGGCCCAACACTCTGTGCTCCTACGCCCAAATGGGCTAGTGTCCAGCAAAAGACCTTGAGTACAGGGGACTACCGACAACAAATGATACTCATGGACTACCCGAAGAACGGTGGACCTTGGCATGGGCCGGGTATCCCACTTGTTCCTTGTGATCCCAGACTGCCCCTACGAGTCTAAACCCTGCAACCCTGCTCCCAGACCCCGGCCTAGACACCCCCCTTCATGACTGTCAGCAGGAGCTCACTAAAGCACAGGAGTGACATAAAGATCAGACTGATCAGCCAACAGAGGGGGTAGATGCCATCTGGTTCATAGATGGGAGCAGCTTCTTAGAGAAGAAAAAAAAGATGGGCTGGGGCAGCAGTGGTAGATAGAAACAGAATCATATGGGCTCAGGCCCTACCAGAAGACACTTCTACTCAGAGGGTAGAGCTCGCTCCCCTCACCAAAGCCCTTGGACTGAGAAAGGGACTTAACATCTATGTGGACAGCACGTATGCCTTTGCTACAGCCCATCAGCAGAGGGGCCTGCTGACATCTGAGGACAAGAAAAAAAAAAAAGAGATTCTGGCTCTGTTAAGGGCCCTACATGACCCAGCCAGGCCGAGGAAGAGACTCTGGTACACCTCAACGAGAAAGAAGATCCTGCTACAATTTTTACAGGCAGAGGCCATGGTAAAACAAATATATCAATGGACTCACTTAGGGGTAAGCAAACTCATCCAGACGTTTTCAAAAACTAAATATTATGTTACAGGTCTCATGTATCTCGTGGAACAGATAGTGCACTGATGTATACCATGCCAAAAGGTAACTGTTTTCAGAAAAGTTGACTGTGGTAGGAGGCTCCGTGGGGAACGGCCTGGATACTACTGAAAAGTGGACTTCACAGAGATAAAACCAGGAAAATATGGTTATAAATGTCTCCTAGTGTTTACAGATATCTTTTCAGAAATAAGTAGAAGCTTTCCCCACCAAGCAAGAGACGGCCTCAATAGTCATCAAGAAGATACTAGAAGAAATCTTCCACAGGTCTGGAGTGCCCAAGGTAATCTGGTCAGACAACAGCCCTACTTTCGTTGCCAAGGTAAGCCAGGGTGTGGCCAAGTATTTAGAGGTTGATTAAAAATTACGTTATATTTACAGACCTCAAAGTTCAGGACAGGTAGAATAAATAAATAAGACTCTAAAAGAGACCCTGACCAAATTGACCATGGAGACTGGCATAGACTGGGTGACACTCCTTCCCTCTTGCTCTCTTCAGAGCAAGAAATACCCCTTCCAGATTCAGCTTTACCCCCTTTGAGATCTTATATGGGGCCTCAGCTCCCCTGACTGTATTAGATGATGTTACTGAACAAACATGTCATAATAATAATGATTTGTATGCCAGGCTAAAAGACCTACAGGTGATACAGAAAGAAATCTGCTCAGAGCTGACAGCAGCCTATGCCCCGGAGACCCCTGAGACATGTCATCAATTCCAGGTTAGAGACTACAGCTACACTGAACCCAGACACTCGAGCCTCGCTGGAAAGGACTGTACCTGGTGCTGCTGACCACCCTGACAGCCGTCAATTCTCAGCCCTCACCAGCAGCGTACTAGCTGTTGGGGCTGAGAGCTGGGACCTAGAGAGACACTCAGATCTTCAAAAAGCTCCCTAGACTTAAGTGACTGAGAGGTTGCTATAATGCTCACTTGAGGAGTGTGTTTTAGAAACAAAAATTTCATGTTTGCCTGTTTGCCCTGGGTTCCCTCAGAATAGGTATAAAGATAGGCTTGATTTTTATTACAAATGATATAACATTACATATGTTAGTACTCCTAACACTTCTTGGGACTGTGCCTCAGGGATCACAACCTATATAAGTTTAAAAGTTCTAAAAGACCTTGGTGTATAGGTTCAGATAGTGTCCAGATTAGAATCCTGATGCTAAAGACTTAATAAGACACAAAAGAGAGTTGAGAATTATTTAAGGCTATCTAGGTGCTACAAGGGCAGCACAAGGACATCTGCTGTTGCCCTACAATACAAGGCTTATAGAGAATTCAGAACTGCCATTGACTCAGATATAAAAAGAGTAAAAAAAGACTTTTTAGCTGACCTCCAAGAACACCTAACCTCCCTCTCAGAGGTAGTCTTCAAAATAAGAGAAGATTAGACCTGATATTCCTTAAAGAAAGAGTCTGTGTGCTACAATAAAAAAAAAATATTGTTTCTATACAGATCAGACAGAAATAATAAGAGATATAGTCTTTCAGTCATTCAAACTTTTGTGCTGAGACAACAGTATTAGATGGTAAAACAACAACAACAACAAAAAAACCAGAGGTACCTTAACCAAGTTGAGTGGAAGATTCCACTCAAGGACAAAAAGAAAATGGGGGAATAAAAGACCCCCTCCCAAAAAGGGAATTGTACAAGCCCAAGACCCTCAACTATAGAAATAAAAAATAAGTTTTTAGATATGTGGGACAAGCTGACCCATCATTTAGACGAAACAGACCAGAAAAGAAAACAAAATGCAGAAACCAGACTAAATTATGGGCACTGCTCCATGGGCCACCTGGCAGGAAAAAGAAAAAGTCCCTGACCCCCCGGAAGCCCTGACCACCATGTACTTTTTGCTAACTCACTGTTATGATTATAGCCAAAATAGGTAACATACACGTATACCTCATTTACTCCACCAATCACATCCCTGTAACCATGCATCTGCTTCTGTAAGCCTGCTTCTGCTCCCAATACACTATAAAAACCCGTCCCTGGTTCTGCTAGGCGCGCCAGTCTTCCAAATTGACTGGGACGCCCACAGATACCTGTGTATCCTGATCAATAAAAATCCTCTTACAGATTACAGCCGGTGGACTCGGACTGGTCATTGGGGCTTGAGGATCTCCCTCCTGAGGGAAGATTCTCTCTGAGAGTCTTACACCATGTGCGTATAAAGATGAACGCACCTGAATAACACATACTCCGGAGGAGTGTGTACACATAACACACACATACACACATACACATACTTTGCACTTGTGCGTGTCACAAGAGGATGCCTCTGCCATAATTAGGTCCTAGAAATTCAAAAATCAGGAAGCAGTAGGGTTAAACAAACACATTTAAATGTCCATTTTGTTTTACTTTCCCCAAGTGACGTCAGTTGTACATGTTCCTAGCCTAATTAATGAGAAGTCACTCATGTCGCTGCAGAGGAAGGCTCACCACTACATATCTTTTCTGAGCCTTTAAGTCTCCCTGCCAGTTGTGCCCATTTTCTTGAGACACTTTTCAAATTAAAATAAATCATTTTCCCCTTTCTCTTTCCTCCCTTTAGCCCTCTCCAGATCTTCCCATCACTCCCTCTCAAGTCCATGGTCTCTTGTTTTTTATTACTGATTGTGGTCGGTGTGTGTGTGTGTGTGTGTGTGTGTGTGTGTGTGTGTGTGTGTGTGTATGTGTGTCTGTGTCTGTGTGTGTGTGCGCACGTTCGTGCATGACATATTAATGTAAGCTACTGGGTCTCACATATGCATATATTTGTATATATCAATTGGTAGCTAGATAGATGATAGATAGATAGATGATAGGTAGATAGATAGATAGATAGATAGATAGATAGATAGATAGATAGATAGATAGATAGATAGATAGTAGGTAGATAGATACATAGATGGTAGAGATAGATAGATAGATAGATAGATAGATAGATAGATAGATAGATAGATAGATAGATAGATAGCATTTTAAAAACCACATTCGGAGAAGAACCAACAGGCAGAAAGTAAAATGTTGTTTAGGGTTTAGAGAGGTGGGGGGTTGTTTAGGGTTTAGCCCAACAGAGATGTTTCTTTTAAGTCTTAATCTTTTTAGACCTCCACAAACAGCCTAGCAGGGTGTCTCCCTTCCATAAGCCCAAGAGTTCTTCCCAACAAGGTGACCTGAGGACATCTCCCAAGAAATGAATGCTAAAGGGAACAGATCCCAGTGCTGAGATGTTCTTCATGGGCAGCCATCCCGGCTGTGTTATAGCTGTCCAATCCCTGCCTGTGTCTTAGCTACGGTTTCCATCTCTGTGATGAAACACCACAACCAAAAGCAACGTGGGGAGGGGAGGGCTTATTTCAGTTGCAGTTCCAAATCAGAGTTCGCCATCAAACACAGTGAGGGCAGGAACCTGGGGGCAGGAGCTGATGGAGCACCCATGGAGGGGTGCTGCTTACTGGCTTGCTCCGCATGACTTGCTCAGCCTGCTTTCTTAAAGAACCCAGGACCACCAGGCCACAGTGGACTGAGCCCGCTCACATCAATCATCAATTAAGAAAATGTTCCACAGTCTTGCCTACAACCTGATCTTGTGGAGGCTTTGTCTCAGCTGAGGTTCCCTCTCTCTGACTCGAGACTATGTCGAGTTTACATAAAATTAGCCAGGACTCTGTGTGTGTGTGTGTGTGTGTGTGTGTGTGTGTGTGTGTGTGTGTGTGTAAGTGCACCAAGTGGAAGGATCCTAAGGAATTCAGAAGAGGGGATAGGATACCCAGGAGCTGGAGTTATGAATGGTTTGTGAACCACTACATGGGTGTTGGGAATCCAAGTCCTTCGGAAGACCAACCAGTGCCATTAATCATGAAGCTGGCTCTCCAGCCTGTCTCCTTTTAAGATGTAACTGCTGTTTTCATTAGAGATAGGATTTCGTATAGCCCAGGGTGGACTCAAATTCCTGATTTAGCTGAGAATGGTCTCGAACTCCTGATCCTCCAGCCTCCATCCCTTGAGTGAGATTCCAAGCAGTCACCACCATTTCTGGTTTATGCCCTGCTAGGAACGGATCCCAGGGCTTTGTGGATGTTAGCAGGCACTCTATTACCTGGGTTATACCCTTAGCCCAGCACTGTCTTCTAATAAAAACCCTAGACCCAAATCCTTGCACCCGTCGATAGCATCTTTCAAAAGCAAAATTGCTTGCTTAATTATCCGGACAGCACTCTTTGCCTATGCAGAGAAAAAAAATTACACAAAACTGAGTTAATATACTTAATATTACATTTTCGAGGCATGTACCATAGAATATCTGTGTTAGTGTAATTAATTTAATTGAGTCATGCCTACCAAGAAATTATTTAATTATATTGCCAGTTGAATAGGTGATCTAATTATTATAAGCCAACATTCTTTTTTTTTTCCAAAAAGAAAATTGTATTTATTGCCAGTTGATGGGGAGAAATTGAGAGCGCGCGCGATGGAGACCATTACTGAGAAGGCTTGAACAACCACAATTTACTGCGGAGAGATAAAAACCAAACACCTCAGCCGTATTATCGCCATAATTGTCTGCAGTTTACTCATCGTGTAAAACAAACGAATCATGAAATGTGAGAGTACGTTTCAAAACACACATAGAAGGTGTTACATTGATTACACGGAGGCGGCTTGACTTAATTGTAAATTGTTTCCCTTTCAGTGGGGAAGCGGGAAGGTATTAATTAGGAGTGATTTCGACAAGATTGGGTGTCCAAGGATTTCGGCTGAAGCAAAAACTCCACAGAGAAGACTGCGGGATTGGGAGAGTTGAGAGAACTGGTGTGATTGTGTGTGTGTGTGTGTGTGTGTGTGTGTGTGTGTGTGTGTATGCACACGCGCATCTGTGCGCGTGAATTTTCTCTCGTGCTCTTGACATTTGGAGGTGTGCTAATGCCGACACACACTTTTACAGATCCGAGATTTAATAAATATGCAAATGGCTCAAGTTAGAATGAGAAACACCCCCGCCCTCTCCCCCTCCCCCTCCCCCACACAAACTCCAGGTGGCAAAGACGTAAGCTGGGGCAGCATTGTATGGCCCCCGGGGGAGCTGCATAAAGAAGATTGGAGCTGCAGCCACAGCACCAGCTGTCTTTTAAAAACTTTAAAAGACTGGCCTCAAATCAAAACCCTACTGTACTCCTTCCCTGCCTTCCCAGGCACTCCATTCCGAGCCTTTCCAACCAACAAGCCCTTATTCTCAGCAGCCAAAATAATTTATTGTTTTCTAGTGTTCTCCTTGGCTGAGCTCCCCCTTTCCTGGATGGACACTCCATAATTCAGCTAGCATCTCACCGGTACCCTGCTGCTTCCCCTCCCTTCCCCCACCCCTTCCCTCCCTTCCTTCTGAAGTCAAAGGGGAGTCACTGGATGACTAAATGCTACCCTTGAGAGCAGCTCCGGTCAAACAGAATGGGGAATGAACTCTACCGCATTTGCTTCTTGGCGGTCAGTATTGCAAATCTGCGTTCTGCACCCACAGATAGGACTATTAATTGTGTTCTCCCCCTGGAGCATCTTTCTAGCTTCTGTATTCCTGGGATAATTAGTGCCTTTCCCTTTATAGTGTAAAAACCCCAAACCATCTTGGCAGAATAGGGCAGCGAAGTCTAAGGCATGGGCAAATGACTCTGGCTGTCAAGTTCAGACGGTCATCTTTCATGGTCTGTTTTCCCAGGAAGACCACAGAGAATATGCAGAATGGATCAACCTCCCAGCACCAGAAACTCGCTCCTGCCACTGCACAGGAGATGACAGGACCATCCGGAAGTGGCTGGAGCTGGATTTCAAATGGAACTCTCCTGAGCTTCAGCGTAGCCTACGCAAGGATGCTTTACACCAGACTGTTATCTTTAGAGCTGAGACCAGACTGCAATCGGTTTGTTAATGTCACCAAGACTCAAGAGAATTGTGAGCAGCCAGCGGGTACCGTGTGTGGCTGGGTAGGGACAGTGGTCCAACTTGCTGCTCCCGCACAGCAGACGGAGTAAAACCTGTCACCACTGAACACAGGAAAGGAAACATCACACAGCAGGAAACTGAATTCTACATCCTTCCTTGGGTCCCGCTGAGAGACCCTAGCAGAAGGTGTCTGCTGCTTCCACCTTTTGTGACATAAATCCTTCTAGTGACTGTAGTAGCATTGATGTTTCCTTGGGACTTGGCTGGACCACTGGCGCCTTCCAACAGAACAGCTGTGGTGACACACACGAGATGTTTGATTTGATTTTTTCTTTCCCTTTTTCCTTCCTTCCTTCCTTCCTTCCTTCCTTCCTTCCTTCCTTCCTTCTTTTCTTTCTTCTCTTGTTGGAGGAAGGGTGTGTGTGTGTGTGTGTGTGTGTGTGTGTGTGTGTGTGTGTGTGTGTGCGTGCACGTGCTCACCTGTACACAAGTGCATGGAAGCCAGATGGTAACATCAATATCAGGTGTCTTCCTCCATTGCTCTCTATCTTACTCTTTTGAGATAGGGTCGCTCACTAAACTTGGAGTTTCAGTCCATCCAGAGAGCCCCAGGATCTGCCTATGTCTATCTCTCCATCTCTGGCAATTTAGACATATACTACCACATCTGACTTTTCTGTGGGTGCTGGGGATTTGAACTCAGCTCCTCAGGCCTATACAGTAGGCACATAGAACCATGAGCTCTACATTCCCAGTCCTTACCTGCCTCCCTCCCTCACTACCTCCCTCCCTTCCTCCCTCTCTTCCTCCCTCCCTCCCTCCTCCCACCCTCTTTTCCTTTGGAGTTCATAGTAGTCTAGGCTGGTACCCCAGGGATCCTTCTGTCTGCACCTTCCAAGTGCTGCTGATACTAGCGAATGCCCCATATCCAGATTGTTGCATCTGTTTCTCTAGTCCAAATTGGAGCTAATAATGTTTTCTCAGAGAGCTGGGAGGGAGCAAAGGGGGAGGGGTCACAATGCTGCATCTCTCAGCCCCTCTCCTTCCTGGGAGTCTGATCACTGCCATCTAAGAGGGAAAGCAGTGGTTAGAGACAGGCCTTCTTGATTGGTGTTTCCAAGGTAACTTGCCCAGGGACTGCCCGGTGGAGTAGCTGCTTGTGAATGGTCCACGCTCCCACAAGTAACTCCAGTGAACTTGCTTGTGCACCATGTGGGCTCAGAGAGAATCCTTTGTTTGCTCTGTCCTTGTCCCCTCTATCTGAGGTAAATTGGCATTTCTTTGTGTCTCCCCAGGAGGAGTCACAGAACAATAACCATATGTTGTTCCTGTTGCTATGGCAATGTATCTGGCATGAGCAACGTAAGAAGGGAACTTGTTTATTTGGACTCATGGTTTGAAGGGATAGATGGCCATCATGGGAGAGAACCGTCAGGACCACAATGCTGGGACCCCTCACCTCAAGTGTGGGAGAAACAGGAACATATCCTGCCCTACAACAACCTACTCCCTCCAGAGAAGCTCTGCCTTCTAAAGGCTCCACAACCTCTCCAACAGTACCACTGTAGACCAAGACCTCAAATACATAAACTTGCACTCGAGGATAGGGTAGGGTGACATCAAACATCCAGTATGGTGGTCACACATGCTTTTATTCCCAGCATTTGGAGGCTTAGATAGACAGATCTCTGTGAACTTGTAGCCAGCATGGTCAACATAGCAAGTTCGAGGCCGGTCAAGACTACATAGTGAGACCTTATCTCAAAACACTAAAATACCACCAAACTACAGTACTCTAACTATATGACAGCAACTTAACTTTGGGAGGAGTGGAAGGGCTTAAACAACAGCCATTGATTTTCTCACATTTTGAAGGCTGAGGATCCAGGGTCAAGGAGCCAGCAGGTCTGGTTTCTTCTAAAGCTGTGTCTGGAGCTTGCAATGGCCATTCTCCTGCATGGTCTTTTTTTTTTTTTTTTTTTTTTTTTTTTTTTTGGTTCTTTTTTTCGGAGCTGGGGACCGAACCCAGGGCCTTGCGCTTCCTAGGCAAGCGCTCTACCACTGAGCTAAATCCCCAACCCCCTGCATGGTCTTTGAATGACTGCTTTTCTCCTGTTTCTCTGTGCATCTACAGTTTTGAAAAGAAAACATGAGGGACTAGATGACTGACAAAGTACACAGAGAATGTGTGTGTGCACATACATGTGTGCATGTGCACAAGCTCGTGTGTGGGTACACACGTGGAAGCCAGAGGTTGATGTCAACTGTCTTCCTTGTTCATTCTCCACCCTTTATATTGAGGCCAGGACTCTCACTTGTATCTGGATTGACATCTGGGTGGTCTAATTAGCCAGCTTGCCTCCCCACCCGGGATTCCCTGTCTCTGCCTCCTGGGTGATGAGATTACGGGTAGACCATCAAAGGCTCTTCTGTGGGTGCTGGGAACCCGAATTCTGGTCCTCACATATGCATGGCAAGTGTTTTATCTGCTGAGCCTGCAGCAGATTTTGATATTATTTTAAATTACATATATGGGACTGGAGAGATGGCTCAGTGGTTAAGAGCACCGACTGCTCTTCCTGAGGCCCTGAGTTCAAATCCCAGCAACCACATGGTGGCTCACAACCATCTGTAATGAGGTCTGATGCCCTCTTCTGGTGTGTCTGAAGACAGCTACAGTGTACTCATATACAATAAATAAAATTTAAAAAAAATTACATATATGTGTGTTCATCTGTGTGTGGGTCAGTGCACATGAGTGGAGATGCCTTTCGAGGCCAAAAAAATATGGACTCCTGTGGAGCTGGAATGGCAGACTGTGGGAGCTGCCCGACCCGGGCGCTGGGAACTGAACCTAGGTCCTTTGCAGAAGCAAAATGAGCTCTTAACCACGAAGCTCTCTCTCCAGCCTGCACAGAGGATTTTTAATGCAAGGAGACTTCTCTGTATGGTGCCATCACAGAGACCACCGTGCATGTCAAACACTTGTCCACACCATAGAACGGTGTGCACCGTAAGGGTGAGCCCTAGCCTGTGCACCGGACTGTGCAGGATGGCGCTGACAGTGGTGTGTGTGTGTGGCAGTCGAAACACGTGTCAGTCACTCTGGTGGGGAATCTTGACACGAGGAAGCTGTACTTGGAGGCAGGGAGAAGATACAAACCTTCTGTGCCCTTTGCCCAATTTTTCTGTGAACTTAAAACCTCTCTTTAAAGAGCGGTCTTGCAGCCGGGAGTGTAGCTCAGTAGGTAGTGTGCTTATCTGGCATGCACCAGGCCCTGGGTTTGAGCCCCAGAAGTGCATAAAACTCGGCATTGTTGGCACACCTGTAACTGCAATGCTGGGAAGGTCAAGGTAGGAGGACATACAAGTTGTGAAGTCATTCTTGTCTACATAGCAAGTTCCAGGCCACGCGCAGGCACGCACACGCATGCACACACATTGTTTTTGTTTTTTGTTTTGTGTGTTTGAGACTCTGACTCGATTTATAGCCCAGGCTGGCTTGAATCTTCATTTTAAGTTCAGTCTGGTCTCAAACTCATAGCCATCCTCCTGCCTGTTTTCCCCAGTGCTTGGATTACAGATGTGCACCACTGTGTCCAGCTCTGCATGTTCTTTATAAAACTGAGGTCAACCAAGGGCATTATAAACTACTGTCAAGGTCACAGAATTGGAGGGCTATGCTTGCCTGTTTAATGGGGGGCTGTGGAGACTCTGTCACGAAATGAGGGATGGGAATGAAAATCTCTGGAAAAGGCAAACCTCGGACATGTGTCTAAAAATAAGAGCGGCTCTCCCTCCTCTGTTTTAATTATTTTAACACCTCTGGTGAGCTGTCTACAAGCTGAGTTGGGAATCTTTCTCTGAGCCTCCCCGGAAGCCCTTGACACTTGGTTTGTTGCTTTTTTTTTAAAGTAAGCATGAGGCAGGGGAGGAGTTGGGGAAGGCAGGACTGGGGGGAGGGAGGAAGGGGTGGCCATGTCATCCAATTCATCTACGGATGTCAGTGGGACACCTGCTCCCTAAACAGTTGTGATCACAGAGAGCAGCCCCAACTTTAGGTTTCCCGCCTGACTTCTTTGAAGGCAGTGGAGACTAGGAAAGAAATACTGCTAAAGGTTTCACTCTGGATGGAATCAATGTGGGAGACTGCTCTTCTGCAAGAAGTGGTAGCTCACACTGGTAAACTTAGCAGGAGCTGAGGCAAGAGGTTTGCAGGGAGACTGAGCCTTGCCTGGGCCATGTATTGAGTTCCGGGCCAGAATGGGATCTTGTGTCTAACAAATGAGCTATCTATATCATCTTTCTTGAGATGATTCTCACAGACACCTTGTTGAGGAGACAAAGGCGGGCATGAAGGAGAAAACACAATAGAATTCTGTGTAATATTTTCATGCGTCACACTCAAAACACTGAACAAAGTCAAGGGTAATGACTGTCATAACACCGGTTTCCTTTGCTGGAGCATCACCGAGAGGAATCTTCTGGAATCTATGCCGTGTTCTCGGTGCATTTGGCTTGTAAAGATTCATCAACCTGGATGGGCATGCATCTCAGCTGGCCTAGCATGCTCGAAGCCCCAAGTTGGGCCACCTGTACCACTTGATATCACATGTGGTAACAGAAGCCCGTAATCCCAGTAATATAGGCAGAGGCAGGAAAACCAAGAGTTCAAGGTCATCCTCTACCATATTGCAAGTTTGAGGATGACCTGTAATACATTAGACCCCGTCTCAAAAAGAAATCGAGTGAGAACATCCATTGTAGAAATTTACCACATACGAGTTACAACTGAAGTTACCTCGTTTATGAGGCAGAGTGGTACTAACTAGGTACCTGAGGCTGTCTGTGAGGTTCCTGCATTGGCCTTCTGCAGGCTAGGATTACAGATGTGTACTGCCATAGGTGTGTGCATGTATCTATACATGTGTGGGATTGTGTACATGGGTGTTCACATGCCTGCAGAAGGCAACGGTCGACATCGTTCTCAATTGTTTTCTATTTATTTAACTGTTTTATTTTGCTATATGTATGTGTGTTTGTTTGTGTTGAACGTGTGTGTGTGTGTGTGTGTGTGTGTGTGTGTGTGTGTGCGTGTGCACTCGCGCGCACCTGCTATGTCCCTCTGCCTTATTATCTGAGATACGTTCTGTCCTATAACCTGGAATGAGTCTGGTTAGCAAGTCCTGGCACTCAACTCCTCCCTGCCCTGTGCAGGGCTGGGCTTTCCAGCTCCCATACAACTGCACCCAACTGAGAATGTGAACTAAGGTCCTTGTGCCTGCACAGCAAACACTCTTACCACGCAGAGCCATCTCTACACAACCGAATGGACACCATACTTCCTGAGAAAGGGCCTCTTACCAAACCCAGAGATCACTGATGATGACTGACTGGCCAGCACGTTCTGTCACTCAACCTGTCATTCTACCCCTTTCCCACTGTGTCACTACACCTAGCTATTTAATGTGCATTCTGGGAAATCTGAACTCAGGTCTTCATGCTTGCATGCCAGGCACTTTTCTATGTCCCTTGGCCCACATATGGGCACTTTATATGATCTCAATCTCCCCCAACCTGAAAATGTGCAACCAACGGAAATGCAGAAAGAACAGGACTCATCCTTACCAGCAGGACTGAGATCTCGAGGGGTGGGCGCCATCCAGGGATCTGCTGCTGACCTCACTGCCTTGTCTCCCTCTCCTGGGGTGGGCACCATCTAGGCTTACCATCCTTTCTTCTCATCCCTCTTCAGACCTCTCCTGTGTATTTTCTATAGCCATGAAAAATGCCCTGTTGTTGGCTTTAAAACTGTATATAAAAAGTATCTTATAGTTTGAATCAGTGTTGCTTTTCAGGGGAGAGATTTCCTTTGGAGGGTTTCCCCGCATGGACTTTGAAGCCCTGTTTTATTCATCCTAACCACTCTGTTGAAAGGATAGATGTGGCATGGTTTAGAGCAATGCTTCTTAAACTCTGTCCACTTGAGACCCCATGTCACCAGACATTTTCAACCCAGATATGTAGATAGGTGTGGTAGTTAGTGTTAACTGTCAAGTTGACAGGTTCTCAACTTCCTTAGCAGATGAGCCTCTGGGCATGCTGGTGGGAGATTATCCTGACTGTGCTGGTTCAGACCTGTCTATTGTGGGCAGAGTCATTTCCTGGCTGGGATTCTGACTGTGGAGGTGGGGGAGGGGAGCTGAGCTCTCTGCTTCCTGACTTCGACTGGGATGTGACCAGCTGCTCTCAAGCTCCTGCCATTTTGACTTCTACACCACAGAGAACTGTGCTCTTGAACGGCGAGCAAGAATAAACCCCTTTTCCTTCGGTTGCTTTGGTCAGAGCATTTTATCACAGCCACGGGAAAGAAAACTAAGATGATATTTATATGAAATAAATATGCAAATCAAACCAAACATTTGCTGGCAGTGATAAAAGGGATACGTGTGAGCGGGCGTGCTCATCCCATTTTTATGTGGGTCCTGGGGACCTGAACTCCATTCCCCACACTTGTGCAGCCAGCACTGTATCCACTGAGCCATCCACAGAACCCCAGATATACTAATTTGACATTGTAGGATGGCGGTTGGGAAATACTATCTTCGTATTTCAAAACAAAGCCACAATAATTCTACAAAAGCGGGATGCTTTGTATGTACAATAGGAGCACTGCAGCTTGCATCGTGCAATGGTCTTGGTCCTGAGCCAGGTAGCACCACAGTGCAGTGACATCCCACGGTGCGGCTTGTCTGAATGCTACCCAAACACTGACGTGACTGCTAAACTTCCAGTTAGCTACAGTTTAAGAAGGTGTTTGTAAATGACTATCCACATGAACCTATAGGATGCCAACTTTAATTGTCAACTTGACAGAATCTAGAATCAACTGGAAAAAGAGACTCACTGAGAGGTTGTCTATCTAGATCAGGGTGGCTGGTGGGCATATCTGGGGGCGATTGACTCAAATGCATTAATTGGTATTAGAAACCCCAGCCTGAAAGTGGGCGGCACCATTCCCTAAGTTTATGCTCTGGACTGCTCAAGATTCGTGAAAGCTAGCTGAAGGCTAAGCAAGCCTGCATTCATTTTCTCTTCCCTCTTGACTGTGGGTGTGATAGAAACGGCTACTTCAAGCTCCTGTCTTGACTTCCCTGTTGTGATGGACAGACAGCAACCTGGAATTGTGAGCTAAAATAACTTCTCCTTTTGGCCAAGATATTTTATCAAAGCAACAGAAACGAAACCAGAATACTTTGTCTCTCCATTTATTTACTCCCCCTCCTTTTCTGTCTTCTCTTTGCATTGAAAGTTAATCTTGCTAGAGGCTTACCTGTTTAAGTAAAAATAGGCAGCTTTAAAAAAAAATCCTTCTTGGGGCTAGAGAGGTGGCTCAGCTGTTAAGAGTGCTGGGTGCTTTCCCAAAGAACCTAAGTTTGCTTCCCAGCATCTGTATTTCCAGTTTTAGGGAACTGAACATTTTCTTCTGGTCTCTTTAAAAACTAGGCATTTATGTAGTACATAGGCATAAACGCAGGTAAAACATGTATATGCATAAAATTAATTTAAAAGATAAAATACATTTACAATTTTCTTTTTAAACATATCTTTTCTACTTCACTGTTTTCCTTAATTTTAGGCTTCTGTTCAAAACCCAGAGTTAGAATCATCACCACCACCATCACCACCACAACCCCACCACCACCATCATCATCACCACCACCACCACCACCACCACCACCATCACCATCATCATCGTCAGTATTAAATACAATTTTTAAAAGATTCTGGTCAGGAATGTTGTCTCACACCTGTGGTCCCAGCACATGAGAGTCTGAGGCAGGAGCACTACAAGTTTGAAATCAGCCGGAATTATACAGTAAGGTCAAGTAAAAAAAATGTTCTTAAATGAAGTAGTTCATTACACTGTGTATTTTATGAAATTTGTGCTATTCTTTATTTCTTATTTTTCATGTATTTCTTCTGTATTCGATTTATTCTTATTTGCTAGTAATACATCTTCATTGTTTATCAGAAAATGGCTTTTTGTCTTTGTAGATGAATGATAGTCTCTCTCTCTATATATATATATATAAATATTTTTATACACACACACACACATATATATATATATATATATATATATATATATATGTATTTCCAGATAAGTCTCCTCTTTGTCTCTGTCTCTGTCTCTGACTCTCTCTCTCTCTCTCTCTCTCTCTCTCTCTCTCTCTCTCTCTCTCTCTCTCTTGTATTATGGCTTGTATTACCTATATTGAACCCAAACTCCTCAACTAAAGGGATCCTCCTGTCTCATCCTCTCAGGTGGTTAAAACTTCAGAGATCTAGCTACAGAAAAGGAATTTTAACGAATTTTGCTTCAGTATGATATTCCATGATCGCAAATATGGTGCAGTTGCTCGCAAGGGCTTGTTTCTATTGATCAGTGAATTTTGTGTGATTTGCACACTATGTTACCTCCTTTAAAACAATGCAGTAACATTCAATGTATACATGTAAAATGAATGGACATATAGATCCCTCACTGGAGGAAGCAACACCTTCCTGAACGGGACCACACCTTGCCCTGTGCCTAGTGCAGAAACCAAAGGCTTCTTGTCGAAATGAATATGTTCATCCACGTTCCAAAACCTGGGAGGGAGGTTTGAAGAGGCAGCTGCATCAGTGAAGGGTTCGCCATGCAGGTGTGGGGGCTTGAGTTTTATAAACAGAACCTGCTATGTAAGCTGGATTTGGAGAAGTAGAAAGAACGGTTCAGTGGACTGGATCCCCACAAGTTCTTGCTCGGCTAGTATGAGGATCAGAGTTTGGATCCCAAGACACCACAGAAAATTGGGCAGATGTTGTGGTCGGCTGGAATCTTATCAGAAGCAGGGGGCGGTAGAAGCAAGCTGGCTCACAACATTAGCAGGACTCCCAGAGCTCTGCATTCAGCGAGAAATCCTGCCTCAACTAACAACGTGGAAAGGGGTCATGAAAGACACCTGAAGTCAGCTTTGGGCCACTACACACACAGACACACATGCACAAACACACACACACACACACACACACACACACATGCACAAACACACACACACACACACACACAGACACACATGCACAAACACACACACACACACACAGACACACATGCACAAACACACACACACAGACACACATGCACAAACACACACACACACAGACACATTGCACAAACACACACACAGACAGACACATTGCACAAACACACACACACAGACACATTGCACAAACACACACACACACATGCACAAACACACACACACAGACACACACACAGACACATTGCACAAACACACAGACACACATGCACAAACACACACACACATGCACAAACACACACACACACAGACACACACAGACACACATGCACAAACACACACACACAGACACACAGACACACATGCACAAACACACACACACACACACAGACACACATGCACAAACACACACACACACACAGACACACATGCACAAACACACACACACACAGACACATTGCACAAACACACACACACAGACACATTGCACAAACACACACACAGACACATTGCACAAACACACACACACATGCACAAACACACACACACAGACACACACACAGACACATTGCACAAACACACACACACAGACACACATGCACAAACACACACACACATGCACAAACACACACACAGACACACATGCACAAACACACACACACAGACACACAGACACACATGCACAAACACACACACACACAGACACACATGCACAAACACACACACACAGACACACATGCACAAACACACACACACACAGACACATTGCACAAACACACACACAGACACATTGCACAAACACACACACACAGACACATTGCACAAACACACACACATGCACAAACACACACACACACAGACACACACACAGACACATTGCACAAACACACACACACACAGACACACATGCACAAACACACACACACATGCACAAACACACACACAGACACACATGCACAAACACACACACACAAACACACACACAGACACACATGCACAAACACACACACAGACACACATGCACACACACACATGCACAAACACACACACACACAGAAAGAGAGAGAGAAACACAACACACACAGAGACACACATGCACAAACACACACACACACAAATACACACAAACACACACACACACAGAAAGAGAGAGAGAGAGAAACACAACACACACAGACACACATGCACAAACACACACACACACAAATACACACAGACACAGAAAGAGAGAGAGAGAAACACAACACACACAGACACACACACACAAACACACACACACACAGACACATTGCACACACACACACACATGCACAAACATACACACACACACAAACACACACACACAGAAAGAGAGAGAGAAACACAACACACACACAGACACACATGCACAAACACACACACACAGACACACATGCACAAACACACACACACACAAACACACACACACAGAAAGAGAGAGAGAGAGAAACACAACACACACAGAGACACACATGCACAAACACACACACACACAGACACATTGCACACACACACACAAACACACACACACACAGAAAGAGAGAGAGAGAAACACAACACACACAGAGGCACATACACAAATACACAGATACACACACAACAGACACACACATAGAGATTCATAGACATACAAACACAGACACACTAGCGTGAGCATACATATACACACATGCCCACACACATGTATGCATACAACATATACATGCAGAACTAAGCTGAGTGTGGTGGTACATATTTGTAATCCCAGTGCCAGGCAGATGGACCTGGATAGATGCCTGGGACTTGCTGGTTAGCCAGCCGAGCTGATCCAGTGAGCTCCAGGTTCACCGAGAGTCCCTGTTTCCGTAAAGGAGACATGTGGAGAGCATGTCTGGGGTGGTTTGAATAAGACACATATATTTGAATGCTTAGTTATCAGAGAGCGGCATTAGTTGAAAAAAAAATGGAAGGACTGGGAGGTGTGGCCTTGTTAGAGGAAGTGCACCACTGAGGGTGGGCTTTGAGGCTTCAAAGACCGACCACCAGGTTGAGCATGACTCACACGTTCTCACTCTGCCCATGGATCAGGACCTACACCTCTCAGCTCCTTCTCTGGCACCGTGCCTGTCTGCATGCCACCATGCCTCACCATGATGATAACCAGCAAGCCTCTGAACCTGCAAGCCAGCCTCTAATCAATGCTTTCTCTCATAAGAATCACTTTGATCATGGTGTCTCTTCACAGATATAGAGCCCTGACTAAGACACTATTTAAAGTTGACCTTTGGCCTCTACACACACACAGGGTCCTGCTGTGAAGTCTGGGCTGGCCTTGAATCTGAAGCAGTCTTCCTGCCTCAGTTTCCCATAGGTGCCAGATCACATTTGTGGCCACCACAGATGGGTTTAGAACCCCTGTGTTTGAAAAGGCCATTCTGTCATCCTCTCAGTTCACTGTTTCTTCATTTTGTTTGTTTTTTTTTTCCTCCTGGGGTTTGATGCAAGAGGACTGGGAGCAAAGCCCTCTCCAGAATATGCCAGATTGCTACCCATGTACACAAAAATTCAGAGTCTCATTTACAGAAAAAATACATTTCCAATCTCCCTCCCTTCCCTCCTCTCTCCCCCTCTTTCTCCCTCTCTCACTGTGTGTGTGTGTGTGTGTGTGTGTGTGTGATGTGTGAAGGTGCCAGTGCATGTGTGAGTGTGTGCGTGTGTGTGTGTGTGTGAAGGTGCCAGTGTGTGTGTGTGTGAAGGTGCCCCAGTGCATGTGTGAGTGTGTGCATGTGCGTGCGCACGCGTGTGTGTGTGTGTGTGTGTGTGTGTGAGAGAGAGAGAGAGAGAGAGAGGGTGCCAGTGCACATGTAAGTGTGGGTGTGTGTCTGCGTGTGTCTGTGTCTGTGTGTGTATGAGTGTGAGTGTGTCTGTGTGTGCATGTGCGTGTGTGTGTGTGTGAGAGAGAGAAGGTGCCAGTGCACATGTGAGTGTGGGTGTGTGTATGCGTGTGTCTGTGTCTGTGTGTGTAGGAGTATGTGTCTGTGTATGTGTGTTCATGCATGTGTGTGTGTATGTGTGTGTGTGAAGGTGCCAGTGCATGTGTGAGTGTGAAGGTGCCACTGTGTGTGTGTGTGTGTGTGTGTGTGTGTGTGTGTAAACCAGCGGTCAATGCCAGGTGTTCACCTCAGCTCCTCTCTGTCCTATTTTTGTGACACACTGTCTCACAGAAGCCGGAGCTCCTTGACTCTGCTAGACTAACTGAAAGCTCCAGGGACCCTCCTGGCTCTGCCTCCCCAGCTCTGGAATGGCGGCAACATGCTGCGATGCTCGTTTTGTCTTGGGTCTTGGCACTGGAACTCTGGCACTGACATTACTCACTGAGCTTCTCCCTGAGTCTCTGTTTCTAAATAGACCATGTGGCTTCATTATTGGTGGCTCCTTTAAGGAAGCAGAGTATCACAATGGGAAAGATGAAGTCCAGATGTGGGCCGTGCAGAGAGGCAGGGTATCACAACGGGAAAGATGAAGTCCAGATGTGGGCTGTGCGGAGAGGCATAGCTCATGATAAAATATACATAAGACACGCAGCAGCAGCTGGTGTGGTCCCGAAGACAACCCTGCCACAACCTGGCACGGAACAGCAGAGCAGGCTGAGGCTCTGTGGGAAGAAAAGCTTTAGTATTTTGTGAGAAGTTTCACCTACAAAGAAGGCAGAAGCCTCTGGAACCCAGCATTCAGGAGGTATTTGAAAGGTTAGCCCCTGAGAGCACAGATGGGCTTCTTACTCGCCATTTATGAAGTAGAAGGACTATTAAGGCTTAGAAAAGGTAACTGGTCTAAACCATTTGGTGGATATGGTAGGCACTTGAATGTCACAGCGTAAAAAGTACACGGCTCTCCAGACACAAGGATCCCAAGAGACAAGCTAGCAGGAAAATGGGGCCTTTGACTGAAGAAGAGACCTGGGTAATGTTTGAGAAGATTACGAAATACATTGGAGAGAATCTATAATTCCTGGCTGACAGACCGGACAGCACAACGACCGAGTGTACTATGTGAGTGAGATGACCCTGAAGCTGGCCACCAACGTCTCGGGAGATAAGCTAATGTCACTGGGGACAGGTTTCGGAAAGTTTACTAAGATCCACAAGTTCTGATTCCATGTTACGGCTTGGATTACCTTGTGCCCTATGCCAAGTATAAAGTGTGGATAAAGCCCGGGGCAGAGCAATCCTTCCTGTATGGAAACCATGTGTTGAATTCCGGTCTGGGTCGAATCACTGAGAACATGTCTCAGTACCAGGGAGTAATGGTTTATTCCACACAGATGTTCCTTTGGGTTTTGGGGTGGCAGCAAAGACTACCCAAGACTGCAGAAAAGTAGACTCCATAGCAACTGTGGTGTTCCATCAAGCAGACATTGGGGAGTGCGTATGCCATGATGAGACATTGACTTAGGATTGTCATGCCAAGAACATTTTGCTCTGTGAGTGGGCTTAGCTTTGTTTCCTGTGTGCCGGCCATCATGTTAAATCTGGTTAACACTGAGATATGCAGCTTGGATTCTTATCATCAGAAATGGCTCAAAAAATAGGGTTTCTGGACCTCTAGAGTCAAGTACAGGTGGATCATAAGGATGAGGTTAGCCAAGGCTACCTGGCAAGTTTAAGGCTAGCCTGGGCTACCTAGTGAGACTTGTCTCAAAATCGTCTTTGTTTGAATCAGAAGACTTGTTCTGAGTGACGGTTTCTAAGTTACTTCACTGAGGACAGGGGTAACCTTACTGTTATCTGTGATGACACTTTTCCAGGCTCATAATAGCACAGTGGACTCTCTATGGTTTGTTAATATTAAAGATAGAAACAGCCGTATAAGGATAGTAGGCCTCGCCTGTAGTTTTACATATGGTGTTTAATAAATTTTAATGGTTTTATTTTTTTTTAAAGTACACCCATAAGGACCCCAGACCTAAGCCATCATTTACTGCAGATGCTGTGTTTTCCACTCTGAATGTAACAGTGTCCACTGTAGGTCTGGTCTAATAGTAGACACTAACCATATGCCCTCTTGGGCAGCTCTGGGGGGTTGTATATGTGTGTGTATTTTTTGAAACTCCATGTATTCATTGTGTGTATATGTGTGATGAGGAAGGGCAGGTACACATGTGCCCAGCCCCTGTGTGATGACCAGAGGACAGCTTGCAGGAGGCAGTTCTCTTTTTCTATCCCAAGAGTCCGGGGAATTGAACGTCTGATGTCATGCTTGATGGTAACCACTTTTACCTGATGAGCCATCTCCAAGGATCCTTAAAGAAAAAGGGTATAACATTTCTGTTGTTGTTGGAGGGGTTTTATTATTATTATTTTTGGTTTTGTTTTTGATTTTTGAGACAGGGTCTAGCATAGCCCAGGCGAGACCTTACTGAGGCCAAGGACAAGCTTGATGAGTCTTGAACCTTCAGCTTCCCTGTCTGAAGTGGCTGAGATTAAGGCTTGTGTGTCTCTACTAACCCGGTTCTATGAGTTCTAAGAGTGAAGCACCCTGGGCCTCATGTATCAAGCCATGTCTCCAGTTCCTCACTGGGGGATTCTAGGCAGGGGCTCTACCACTGAGCCACACCCCCAGCCTTCTTTTTACTATTGATTTTGAGAAATAGCATCACTAAGTTACACAGGCTAACCTTAAAGTTACTCTGTTGCCCAAGTAGAAATTGAACTTTTAGTCCCACTGCCTCAGTCTCCTGGTTAGTTGGGATAACAGACATGGCCAATGTTTTAGAGATGAATAGTATTCTGTCCAGCTCAGAATTCTCCTTCAGGACTGGATAATTCCAGGCACACTGTAGCAGCTGGCACTGTTTACCAATTGGTTGGCTGGTTGCCAGGCCCACCTACACCTTGGGTTGCCTGAAAGACCACACAAGTCCTCAACAGCACTGTTATGGAGGAGCAAACCACAACACCAGGAGGGAAAGAGAGGTGGAAAGGGTGCAGAACAAGGCTGGGAAGATGCATCAGCTTGTGAAACACTTGCCTTGCGAGCTAGAGGACCTGAGCTGGATCTACACAATACACACTTAGAAAATCTAGGCATGGGAGTGCAAGCGCGTGCTTGTAATCTGAGCAGCGGGAACACAGACTAATCTCTGGGGTTTACTAGCCAGATAGCCTAGCCTAATACAGAAAGTTCCAAGCCAGTAAGAGACAGCCGTCTCTCTCAAAAGACAAGGTGAATGGCATGTGTCAATAACAAGCAAGATCCTTCAGTCCTCCATGTGCATTTTTCCATGTGTGTTCATGCATCCCCCACATGCACTTACATGAATACACACACACACAAACAGACACACACACCACACACACACACACACCACACACACCACACACACACACCACATACCACATACACACACAGTCACACACACTCCACACACAGACACACACACAGTCTCACACACATACAGTCACACACACACACACCACACACACAGTCACACACACACACACCACACACCACACACACACACACAGTCACAGACGCACATTCACACACACACACACACACCACACACACAGTCACACACACATTCTCACACACACACATACATCACACATACACCACAGACACACATACAGTCACACACACACCACACACAGACAACAGACACACACACACAGACACAGACACACACACAGTCACACACACATACAGACACACAGACACAGACACACACACAGTCACACACACATACACACACCACACACAGTCACACACACACACCACAGACACACACACAGCCACACACACACATCACACACACAGTCACACACACATACACACACACCACAGACACACACACAGTCACATACACACATCACACACACACAGTCACACACACCACACACAGTCACACACACACACCACAGACACACACACAGCCACACACACACATCACACACACAGTCACACACACATACACACACACCACAGACACACACACAGTCACATACACACATCACACACACACAGTCACACACACCACACACAGTCACACACACACACCACAGACACACACACAGTCACACACACATCACACACACAGTCACACACACATACACACACACCACAGACACACACACAGTCACACACACACATCACACACACAGTCACGCACACACATCACACACACACACACACACACACACACACACACACACGATACACAAGATCCAAAGCAAATGTCAGCAAGAGTTTCAAACATGTTTCCCTTGGCTCCCAGAGAACAGGTCGTTTGGCAAATTGCATCTGCCTTAGCCACCACATTCACTCTGAATCAGGAAGCATAAACACAGGCAAACACTGCTTTCAAATATTGGTTCAGTCGGGCAGGACTCAGTTGCCGAAGGACAAAAACAAATGCAGAGTGAGGGGAGTGAATTACTCTCTAAGCATCAAAGCCTGTTTCCCAGACAAAGATGAGTGCTATTCCTTTCTGGGACGTAAACATGAGGAACAAGAACACCAAAGCCGCTATGGAGCCCACTGTACAGTCGTCCTTTAATGTCGATTCATGGCCAAAATGTCTGTGCAGCTGTGTGGCTCACGTGCTGCCTCTGAGCAGGAGGAAACCACTGTTACGGTTTGCTTTCCAAACACTCCATAGCTTTGGTGTCTTCAAGAAAGGGACACACCAAGGGGCTTTCTGTGGATTTCCAATACATAGTAACAATAAGGTGGTAAGTCAGCCTTCGGTCTTAGCCAAACTTCAAAGCCATATGCTCCGAGACGTCTTTCATTTGCTGCTAATTAAGCTCCCTCAATGAAACTTTTTTTTTTCTGGATTACTAAAAAGAAAAGGTGAAGAAACCCAATGCTTAGGCCTGTGCACGTCTTGGTGGGATAGCCTCTTCTCCTTTGAGGATCAAATCCTGGCCAGCTTTGAAGTTCAGAGCCCTGTAAGGGTTCCAAGTCCTTTGAATAAAACAGGGGTGTGTGTTTGGAGTCGATCTACAGCCTGAGACATCCTCCCAGGACGCAGGCATCATGACAACCAAGTCACTAACTTTAGAAGGAAAAAAAAAGAAAGAGAGAAGGAAAGGAGGGAGAGAGAGAGAGAGAGAGAGAGAGAGAGAGAGACAGAGACAGAGAGAGACAGAGAGAGAGACAGAGAGAGGAAGAGAAAGAGAGACAGAGACAGAGAGACAGAGAGAGACAGAGAGAGACAGAGGCAGAGAGACAGAGGCAGAGAGACAGAGACAGAGAGACAGAGACAGAGACAGAGAGACAGAGACAGAGACAGAGAGAGGAAGAGAAAGAGAGACAGAGACAGAGAGACAGAGAGAGACAGAGAGAGGAAGAGAAAGAGAGACAGAGACAGAGAGACAGAGAGAGACAGAGAGAGACAGAGGCAGAGAGACAGAGGCAGAGAGACAGAGACAGAGAGACAGAGACAGAGAGACAGAGACAGAGACAGAGACAGAGACAGAGAGACAGAAAGAGAAAGAGGAGGGGAGGGAGAAGGGAGAGGGAGAGGGAGAAGGAGAGGGGAGGGCAGGCCCAGGATAGTTGCCAAGTCACGCTGACATTATAAAATTGTACATATGTCTTCCTGCCACCCAGAGGACTCAGGCTTGGGGATGTCTAGCCTCTTGTAATCAACGTCCAGCCCAGATGCTCACCAGACATCTTCTTTGCAAAAGTCACCAAGCATTTGGGCGTGTGCTCATTTGTGTTGAGCAGCTTTTGCAGAGCACAGATGCTCCCCTATAATCCTGTTTATACTTTGAGATGGTCACACTGGATGTCATCTGGACTCTGGCAACTCCTCCAGGAACAATCCCGTGAGCGCGCCATCTGATTCAGTGAGGCTCTTTGCCTCTCTGCAGGGCTGAGAGTCGTCTATTACTTGAATGAGTAGATTGGGCTATGCGGTTGAGGGTGGGCCCGCACACATGTGCCTCTTCGCAGAGGGGTCTGCATACCCCAATTGTCCTGCTTAGTCTTGTCATCTTGACATGAGTTGGAGTCATTTGAGAAGACAGACCCTCGGTTGAGTAACACCCTCACTAGTTTGCTCACAAGCCTGTGGGGGCATTTTGTTGATGAATGATTGATGTGTGAGGGCCCAGACCACTAACATTGGTGTCACCCCCGGGCCTGTGGTCCTGATGGTATAAAAACCACACTGAACCAGTTCTCCATGCCTTCTGCTCCAGGTACCTGCCCTGAGTTTCTGCCCTGACTTCCTTTGATGATGAACTATGATGTGGAAATGTAAGCAGAATAAACCCTTTCCTCCCTAACTTACTTTTGGTCCTGATGCTTTATCACAGCCATAGAAACCCCAACTAAGACGACCATCTGGCCCTCCACTGCAGGTTTTCTGTCGTCTGTTTCTCTTTTGGTTTTTGAGACAAGGTAGCCCAGGTTCTCCACAGTCATGATGTAGCCAAGACTGGCCTTGAACTCCTAATCCTCCTGCCTCTGCCTCAAAAATGTCTGGATTCTAGTCTTACCTTATCTTAAAAGAACTTTTTATTGTATATATTTGTGCACATGCGTGTGTGCATGGGTGTATGTATGTATTCACATTTGTGCATGTGTGTGTGGGAATGTGTACATGTAAATATGTGTGTGTGCATGTGTGTGTGTGTGTGTGTGTGTGTGTGTGTGTATGAAGGTCCGAGAACAACTTCTAAGAGTTGGTTTTCCTTTTCCACCATTCAGGTTCTTTGGATTGAACTAGGTCCTCAGGTTTGGCAGCAAGCATCTTTACCTACTGACCTATTTCACTTGCCCCAACTTAATATAAAAAAAAATGATTATTTAAAAATTCTTTTGAGGGGTTGGAGATTTAGCTCAGTGGTAGAGCGCTTGCCTAGGAAGCGCAAGGCCCTGGGTTCGGTCCCCAGCTCCGAAAAAAAAAATTCTTTTGAGGCAGTGCCCCCATGTAGCTCAAGCTTCCTGTTCATTCCCAAAGTGGCCCAGGATGACTTTGAACATTTTCTTTTCTGTCTCTCTACCAAGTGCTAGGGTTACTGATGATTGCCAAGCTCCGTTGTATGCAGTGCTGGGGATCAAACCTAGGACTGCATGCGTCCCAGAGAAGCACTCTACCAACTGGGCCTTATGCCTAGCCCCAGGAGAAGTTCATGACAGTGTTTAGCGTACGTTTCTTCACCAGGATTTGCAAGGAGCCTTCCTAGCTGTTTGAGACTCTTGGTGTTTGATAGACTAAACTCAAGCTTAAGAGCTCTGCTTTCTGACTATCCGACTTGGAACAAATCATTTCTCCCCTCTAGGCTGTTTCCACATCAGTTTTTAAAAGCAGAGGGGGTGGGGTGGGGCGGGGGATTAAAAAGAAATGTCTGTGTCATGCTATTGTAACGATAAAGGGAGAGAGAGCACATTTATAATGTGCATTCCTTATTCTTTTATTTCTTTATTCCTTGACATCTTGTTTCTGATTTTAAGCCTCTGGTTTTAACCAGCATAAGGAATGAGTTCAAGTTGCACAGTGTCCATTTCTCTCCTGTCCACCCAAATGGCCACCTTGCCGCTTCCTTGGATGAAGAAACAGACAGTTTGATAGACCACGATTTTCTGTTGCTCATTCGGGTGCTATGGGCTACAAATAGGATGGGTAGGAGGAGAGGGCCTGCACTAGATAGACACAATCTGAGGCACATGGGACTGGGCAGGGAAGAGTGTGCCCAGCTCAGTAAGGGCCATGAAAGGCTTCCGTTGTATTGAGCAATCTCTTAGGTCTACCCAAACACATGCGTGCATAGGCCAGCATGGCTGGGGGTCCGGTTCCATAGGACAATCAACTGTATCCATGTACACTGACTTTGTCCAAGATAAAAGCACAAACTCAGTTCTTTACTTTCTTTGTTTTTTATAATATTTATTTTATTTAAAATTGTGTGTGTGTGTGTGTGTGTGTGTGTGTGTGTGTGTGTGTGTGTGTGTGTGTCCAAGGAGGCTAAAGGCATTGGATCTCCTTCGTGCTAGAGTCACAGGTGGTTGTGAGCACAGATAAGCAAACTCAGGTCCTCTGCAAGAGCAGTGATCTTAACTTCTGAGCTGCTCTTAACTTTCTGGCCCTGAGATTTTCTGATGTGACTGCCACTCGTTCCATCTGTCTCATTTCTTCTTCCTATGCCTTAGACCTTGTAGTAACAAAAATAAATAAATAAATAAATAAATAAATAAATAAATAAATAAATAAATCCTGTAAGCTTTTTTCTTTCTTCCCCTTTTTACCTCCTTCTCATTTCTTTTTATCCGTCTGTCTACATATCTTTCTTTCTCTTCTCATTCTTCTTGTTGTTCTTGTTCTCCTCCTCTTCTTTTTGAGGCATGTATCCTAGGATATCCCTAACCTTGATATATAGCCAAGGATGACCTTGACTTCCTGAGCCTCCTGACTCCATTCCCCTGTGCTGGGATTCCATCTAGGAGCCACCACATCTAGTTCATGTGGTGCTGAGGATTGAACCCAGGGTTTGGTGCATGCTAAGCAAGCACCCTGTTGACCGAACCACGCCCTGGCCAATTTTTAAGAGGGGCACTCAGCCTCCAATATCCAAAATTGTAAACATGGAAAACCCATGTCCCAAACGCTGAATTGTAAGACGCATCTTTACTGGCCATTTCTTGAAGAAGGCTTCCCCACACAGAGGGCTGCCCTGTGGACCCACTGTTCACACATCTCTCCTCAAAGCCCAGGTCCTTACTCAGCTCACTTTCTTCTTTCCACCACTGATTCTTAAACCTCGCTCCTGCTCCTGCTCTTTGTCTCCTTCAAATAGAGACTGTAGTGGGCTCTGGCTTTCGTCCTTATCTCTTAGTACACGGGATAGGACATCACCATGCTGAAGAACAGGTCAAAAGATTACAAATATGGAGGTTAAAAATTGTCAGTATCAGTTGGGTACTGGTGGCACATGCCTTTAGTCCTAACATTCAGAAGGCAGAGGCAGGCAGATCTCTGTGAGTTCAAGGCCAGCCTGTTCTACAGAGGGAGTTCCAGGATAGTATGGCTATGGGGAAAGGCCTTGTCTTGAAAAAACTACCACCATCACCACCACCACCACCACCACCACCACCACCACCTTTACCACCACCACCACCTTTACCACCACCACCACCACCACCACCACCACCACCACCACCACCACCACCACCACCACCAGTCAATACCAGGATAGCTCAGTTGAAAAAGTGCTTGCCACACAAGCATGAGGTCCTGAGTTTGGTTCCCAGAACCCATATGAAAATCCAGATCCTGCGGGGAACACTTGCAATTGCAGCATTAGACAGATTGAGACAGGAGGAGCCATGAGGCTTTTTGGACGGTCAGCCTAGAAGAACCGAAAGGTTCAAGGTTCATTGTGAGATACTGACTCAGGCAAATAATGACTGAGGAAGACACCCAAAATTGACCTTTAACCTCCACACGCAGCTCATGCCCTTGAACATGAACATTCATGAGCACATATACATACACCCCAACAATGTCCATACCTTGTACATTTCATGGTAGAAAAGGGAACTGGTGATGAAGGTCTCTATAGAGAAGACCTAGAGGGCAGTGCATAGGGGAGAGGCTTTCCGTGGAGGAATTGGGGCTCCTGCAGAGTTAACAGGGTTCCATGGAAGCTCATGAGGCTCCTATACAGATCTAGGTAGCTGCAGAGATGAGGAGCTTTCTGGGTAAATGATGGCTTCCTGCACTGGTGATGGCTTCCTGCACTGGTGATGACTTCCTGCACTGGTGACTTCCTGCTTTGATGATGGCTTTCTGCACTGGTGACTTCCTGCTTTGATGATGGCTTCCTGCACTGGTGATGACTTCCTGCACTGGTGATGACTTCCTGCACTGGTGATGGCTTCCTGCACTGGTGACTTCCTGCATTGGTGATGACTTCCTGCATTGGTGATGGCTTCCTGCACTGGTGACTCCTGCACTGGTGACTTCCTGCTCTGATAATGGCTTCCTGCACTGGTGACTTCCTGTACTGGTGACTTCCTGCTTTGATGATGGCTTTCTGCACTGGTGACTTCCTGCACTGGTGATGGCTTCCTGCAGTGGTGATGGCTTCTTGAACATGTGGTGGCTTCCTTCATAGGTATGTGCACATGCCTGTGGAGGCTGGGGGACAACCGTGAATGTTGGTCCTCAGGAATGCCATTCACTTTCTGTTTGAGATAAGGCTTCTCATTTGCCTGGAAGTCACCAAGTAGGCTAGGCTGGCTGGTCGGGGAGCCCCAGAGATGGTCTTATCTCAACCCCACCCCCCAGTTCTTGGACTACAAGTATAGCATGCCTTTTTTAAAAATGTGATTCTGGGGACGGAACTCAGGCTCTCTGGACTATTTCTCTAGACCTCCTCTAAATTATTATTTTATTTTAGAGTTATTTATTCACGCTGTCCGTGAGTACATATCCATGTGGTCGGGCACGCCTGTTTCTTGTGCATGTGTGGACGTCAGAGAATAATTCGAAGAAGTTGGGCCTTCTTTCATGTGGGTCCCAAGGATCTAACTTAACGTAGCTTATTGGGCACAGCGACAGAAGCTTTGACCCGGTGAGCCCTCTCAGTCGTCCCCGAGTCACCATTTCAAAGTGGACAACTCAATGGCGTTTAGCCCATCCACAGTGTCATACGGGCATCCCTTTACCTCTAGCTACCACTCCCAAGGACAGCTTCCCTGCACGGTCCTCCTCATTGACCCTGCCAAGCTCCATCCATCTTTACAAATCCATCTGCAGTGCTGTGTTTCAAACCCACAGCTTTGTGCATGCTGAACAAGCACTCTCCACCATCTACAACCAGCCTGCTTCCTGTTTCTCTGTTAAATCTCAGATTCTGGACATTTCATGTAAAAGGATTTCTCTCCAATACTTTCCTTGTTGCTGAGGCAAAAGAAAACGCCTGACAAGAAGAAAGCTACAGGGCTGGAGAGATTCTCAGTGGAGAGTGAGGGACGATGTCACAGGTGAGGCAGGTACAATGAGGCCCATCACTGGATGAGAAGGAAGGATGGGCGGGAGAAAAGTTTGAAGGAAGAGGAGACGGGAACGGAAGAGGAAAGGAGAAGAGAGAAGCCTAGGCAGAGAGAACATGGAAGCTGTTAAGATTCTATTCTTTGTATTTACAGGTTGTTATCAATGTTCTTGAGGGATGGGTGTGTACCGGGCTTTGTATGTTTAGGTGGGCAATTATATCTTATCAATTGGGTCAAAGGTTATTGTGTTGTGTGTTCTTTCATGGGCAGATTTAAGGGTAAGGGAGTATGCGGAGGCTGGTCTGGGCTGCCACGAAATTGGAATGTGTGCTTCTGGCAAGATATCTAACAGATATCTTGGGCCACACTGAGGAGCTGGCTCCGGAGGGGGTAAAAGACAGTTTTTTATTTTTTATAATTTTACAACGACAAGAGAGAGCTCACTACTTTTGCAGAAACCCAGATTCAATTGCCAGCCCAGAACAACCTGTAACTCCAACTTCAGGGGATCCTATGCTCTCTTCTGCCTTTCAAGGACACTTGTGAGTATGTGGTGCACATAAGCAAACTTGCACCGGAGCATATGCATTACATATACATTAAACAGATATGTTTTTAAAAAGATGCCAATGAAAGGAAAAGGGTTTATTCCACCTTGTAGTTGAAAGAGATACCGTCCGCAGCACCGGAGGTGTGGCAGCTCTCACCCGGTGTCCGCTGTCAGGAAGTGGAGGGAGGTGAATGCCTTGCTCACCTCACTTTCTCCCTCTTACCCCAAGCACAGTGCTACTCACGGCTAGGGTGGACTTTCCTACCACCATTAACCTGATCTAAATAATCCCTTCACATAATGCTCAGAAGTGTGCCTCTTCCGTGACTGTCCATCCTGTCAAGTTGACAACTGTCCGATCAGTCACACAGTCTGCGGCCTTTTGTGTCTGGCTTCCTCTATGACGTGTTGAGGTTCCATTGTGTTGTAGCCTCCAGGGGAACGATTTCATCCTGTGCATGACCAGTGTTTGATTATATGGACAGACCACATTTTGACAGGCTGTTCTGCTGGGGACTGAACTCGGGCATCCTCGCTTGGAGTCACCCATGTAGAATACCAGGGTCAGATATACCTTGTCAGATGGCTGACAAGGAGCAAGTGGTGGGGTAGAAGGAGTGAGAATTGTCCTGGAAAGCCAGTGTGGTGGTTTGAATATGCTTGGCCCATGGGAAGTGGCACTATTAGGAAGTATAGCCCTGGGCTGGAGAGATGGCTCAGCGGTTAAGAGCACTGACTGCTCTGCCAGAGGTCCTGAGTTCAAATCCCAGCAACCACATGGTGGCTCACAACCATCTGTAATGGGATCTGATGCCGTCTTCTGGTGTGTCTGAAGACAGCTACAGTGTATTTATATATAATAAATAAATAAATAAGTCTTTTTTTTTTAAAAGAAAAGGAAGTATAGCCCTGTTGGAATAGGTGTGGCCTTGTTGGAGGAAATATGTCATTGTATCGGTGAGCTTTGAGGGCTCCTAGTGCTCAACCTCTGCCCAGGGTGGAAGAGAGCCTCCTAGCTGCCTACAGGAGAGAGTCTCCTCCCGGATGCCTTCAGACCAAGATGTAGAACTCTCATCTCTTCCAGCACTATGTTTACCTGCCTGCTGCCATGCTTCCTGTCGTGATGATAATGGATCGAGCTTCTGAACCTGTAAGCCAGCCCCAACTAAATGCTGTCCTTTTAAGAGTTGCTGTGGTCATGGTGTCTCTTCACAGCAATGAAACCCTAACTAAAGTCAGGAGGGCTGGGAACAGTCTAGATGCCATCTTTAGCATATGTCATCCTGCTGTAACGCTGAGCATCTGTCCTTAGAAAGCGCCACCTTGAAAGCATGGGCTGCTAGGACATGGTGTGCTCTGTGGAGTGCCCTGTGAAGGTCTGCTTTGGCTGGAGCCCAGCTGAGGGCATTGCTCAGCAATGGTGTCACCTAATGTCACCTAATGTCATTCTTATTAGTAATCAGGCAGGATTCATGGCCGGTGGACTCTTTATTCTTGCCAGAGGCTGATACATTGGCCAGACTCGAGAATCATTCTTCAATAATTAAAAGTCTTTATGGCTTGTAGAGGAGGCGAAGCTGGAGAGCCCACTTCGGGCTCCTCCATCTCTTTCCACTCAGTCGGAGTCTGTCACCTGCTGGCTTCAGTGACTTTTCACCTTGGTGTTCGGTCTCTGGGGCTACCAGTTCAACCCCGACAAGGTGCCCCTCCAGATGTATCCTAGGAAACAGACCAAACAGATTAGAGACGCTCAAGGCTGGCTCCTAAATGGAAACAGCTACTTGAAGCGGTACTGTGAGAATCTTTACCCTGTGGTTTCTACACCCTTCTTATAAGTTCCCAATGGCAAACCGAAGAACAATGCCAGCAAAGTTTCCCTGGGGACCAATAAATTTGTTGAGCTTATTTACAGAGAGGTTCCCAGCAGGAATTTGAGTGACCTTAGAATACCCACACTAGAAGGTTCCCACTAAGCAAGGATGATGGCTTTCCACAGCCACATAGATGGATGCCCCTGCCCCCCACAGTTAGCCTCCCAGTGTCTCTGTTCTAGCATCTCCCAAGGCTACAAAACCACTTTTGATCAGGGCAGAATGGCGTACAAATGGCTTCAAGGAGCAGCTGGACTCTCAGGGGAGGTCTCACATCCTTCTCTATGCAGGGATGTCAACGGTCAGCAAGCTTAATAGTAATGGGCTCTCAGGCCGTTCTGATGAAGACAGTGGGTGCTAGAAGGACCACCTTCTACATCAGCTTGTCTGGAGGGAGCATTTCAGCCTCTTCTAGAGGCCCATGGTGTAGTCCAGGGAGGAAAGAAAGCCTGCCACATTGCCTTCGCCCACTTACCCCCACCAGGGTGGATCCAGGGTTCTAGAAATGGCCCCAGAAAGCAAGCACTCAGCCAGAGTCTCCTACAAGAGAAGAGGAGACAACCAGCGTCATGGAGAAGATGGCGGACAAGACAAGAACACCCAGACTGACTTCCTATTCTCAGGAGAAGCATTGACATTTATTGTATTTTTATTTTATTATATATTTCTTACTACTGCACATTGTATGTTGAGCACATTTGAAGAAAGCCAATATAGCATGGTTAAAGGCTGACTCTGAGCCCAGGCTCTGCCAAATTCTAGTTGTGTGACCTTAGCTAAGTTATCTAACTTCTCCAAACCTTGGGCTTATCATCTATAAAGCAAGGGTGGTTGGGGGTGGGGGGTGGGGTGCCATGCAAACGTGAGGCCCTGAGTTCAAATCCCTAGCATCTGCATAAAGGCTAAGTGTGGTGGCACTCACCTACAACCACAGCATGGAAACATCGAGTCGCTAAGGGTCACTGTCCTGCCAGTCTAGCCAAGTATGCAAGATCTAAGTAAAGTTGAAGACCCTGTCTTCAAAAGCAAGGTGGGTAGAGACTGAGGAAGATACTGAAGTTTGCCTCTGACCTTCATTCACACGTATTTGTATATTGTGCATATACATGGATATGCACATACAGAGATAGACAGACAGACAGACACAGGTGAGACTCAGACTCTTAAACCCAACTTGTGCCATGTCCTAGCTGAGTGACCTTGGGTGAGTTGTTTATATTCTGTGAGCATCAGCTTCATCATCTATAATGACAGCCTCTCTCCCATGGGGAATAAGCACAGTGCACAATGCACGGGGCCCCTCCACATCTGAGGACTCTGGAACTGGAGAGATGGATCAGTGGGTAAAGGCAGCGTGTAACCCAGTCTGATGACCTGAGTTCCAAATGGTGGAGTAGAAGCAAAGAACCAATTCCTCCAAGCTTTCTTCTGCTCATCACATGTGCACCATGGCATGTGAGGGCACAAAACACACTCCCATGGGTGCACACACACACATACACACACACACACAAATGCACACACACACATGCACACACACATACACACACAGGCACACACACACATACACACACATGCACACACAGGCACACACACATGTACACACACACAGGCACACACACATGCACACACACACACATGCACACACACATGCACATGCAGGTGTACTTAAATAAATAAATAAGTAAATAAATACATGTAATTTAAAAATTTAAAGAGCTTTACAAACCATGCTTCTTATATAATTCATGTCTCAATTTCCTCGGTCCTTAGGGGCCACGTGGGCAGTTCTAGACACAGCTGCTCACAACCCCTGTCTCCCAACCTCTTCTAGTGCAGTTGAACCCCCAAGCTTTTACAGACTTAAATCTGGCTTAGGCAGCTCTTAAGGGGAACCCCTCTTCACTGGGACGGGCTGAGCATGAGAAAGACTGGGTGAGAGTTTCAAGGTCAGAGCTAGTGCTCCCTGTGAAAATAAAAGATATCAGTCCATTACGTTGTCAAGTGAATACCGGGTGATGAAGCAGTTCCAGACTGCAGATCCTGGAAGACTGTAAAAGTCTAATAGATTTAGGGAAACTGTACCTCGGGGAGCAGATTAAGCAGCCCTCGTCGATGGATCAAAACTGTCTCGGAGCCTCCCTCCCCAAGCAGCTGCAGAATCCTCTAAATGATTGCTTTCTCTCCATCTACCCGGAGATAAATTGTGCTTCGTACATTCACCTTACGGGAGTGGGGCACTGACTCTGAGTGGAGAGGGTACCCTATCTTCCCCTAGATGAGGCAGCCTACCCCCTTGAAAGCCAGATTCCTTCTTTCTTTTTATTTTAAATGATTGGCGGGGAAGAGGACTTGCTCTTCTTGCAGAGGACTGGACAGGTTCCCAGCACCGTGTCAGGTGGTCACAACCTGTAACTGTGGTTCCAGAGGCTCCAACACCTTCTTCCAGCCTCCATGCACAGGCCATGCATACCTACCCCCATGCATGTAATGGAGAGGTCTGGAGAGATGGCTTAGCAGTTAAACGACTGGGAAAGGACACCATGCCACACCAAGTTCCTTAGCCTATCTGATGATTTCTTGTCTCTTCAAACACACTAGCTTCATATCCCTGCTGGGCACCTTCAGCTATTCCAAAGAGGCCCTGATGTGTGATGCTTCTGCCTCACTTCCTGAATACTAGAGTTAGAGATGCCCACACTATGCCTGGAACACACAGTGCCGGGGTCATACCTCGGGCTTCATGCGTGCCAGGCAAACTCTTGCTTCGATGTAGGTAAGTTGGATCAGACACAGAGTGGAAACCGTGTGAAGTTTGCACATACAATTCAAGGAGGGCATCATTTCATTAGCTTTTGATACAGAAAAGAGGGCATTTAATGATTTAAAAAATAGCAAGAATAACGACTGGTTCAGTGAAATGGTAGACACCTGTAATCCCAGCACTCAGGAGGCGGAGCCGGGAAAGAGATTGTGAGGAAGAGTGTCGGGACTACAGAGTGAACTGAGAACTAACCTCAGCTACAAAATACGATCCTGTCAGACAGACAGACAAACCGACAGAAGAAAGAAAGGAAGGAAGGAAAGAAGGAAGGAAGGAAGGAAGGAAGAAAGAAAGAAAGATAGAAAGAAAGAAAGGAAGGAAGGAAGGAAGAAAGAAAAGCTGGTTTACAACTATAATCCTAGCATTTGGCAGGGCTGAGGCTAAAGGATCCAAAGTTTGAGGTTAGCCTGCGCTACAAAGCAACTACGGGTCAGCCTGGGCCTAGGAGTGAGATATTCTCTCTCTCTCTCTCTCTCTCTCTCTCTCTCTCTCTCTCTCTCTCTCTCTCTCACACACACACACACACACACACACACACCCATGCACACACACACAGTAGTAGTAGTAGTAGGCTGGGGAGGTGACTCAATGGTTAAGAGAACCTGGTGTACACTTATGAGGACCAAATCCCAGCACCCATTTGCCATACCTGATCCTTATAAGCACTTCACTTATAACCCCAGCTCCATAGGGTGGAGGATGGAGATACGAAGATCTCTGAGGCTTGCTGGCATAGCCAAACAAAGACAAGCCCCAGGTTCAGGAAGCTCCTGCCTCAAAAGGAATTGTGGGCGGGGAAGATAAAGCACAGGGCATCAGACACCCTTTTGTAGCCTCCATGCACATGCATAGGGGCGCTCTCCTCTACACGTGTATGCACACATCACATACACATAGATAAGTAAATCTTAAAACAAAAATGATAACACAATTGGTTCAAATGCTTTTTAAAAATCAACAGACACAGAGGTCGATTTAATATCCCTATTAAAAATATTTTGAGTGTATGGATATTTTGCCTGTGTACATGTGTGTGTCTGGTACCTTTGAAGGCTGGAAGAGAGTCCTTGGATCTCCTTGAACTGGAGTTATAGACAATTGTGAGCTGCCGTACAGGTGCTGGGAACTGAACCCAGGTCCTCTGGAAGAACAGCCTGTGTTTTTACACGCTGAGCCATCTTTCTAGCTCCTTATAGCCCCCCTTTCTTGCACCCCTAAAGATGCATGTGCTTTCCCAGTCTAAGCAGTCACTGCTCTGAGGCTCTAGGAGGATGCCCTGGTGGTAGCCTTTCATCTATCTCTCCTTCTCACGCATCTTCTGTTACTGGGGATTTAATCTCTTCCTGGAGGAAAGCAGTTCGAACTGAGTGATTTGAATATCCCCAGTCACTACATAAGGCACCATGGTGCCCCTCGGGGGCCACACTGTCATTAGCAACATCAATTACAGGGATGCCCCTGACTCTCGTGGGGTCAGGGATAAGATGCTGTGAGAGGAAAGAGCCTCATCCATCAAGACCCTCACTGGGGCTGGTTCTGTTTGGCATCCCAATGCTCACCCTTGTTTATGTGCACAGTGGAAGCGGGTAAGAAGGAGGCCACCGAGGGAAGACAGGGGCCATTACTCTAGTTCTGTTTCCACATCTGGAAAAGCAGGTGTCCCAGTAATTGCCACCTAACAAGCCACCCCACCCTCAGCAGCCTTCAGCGACAGCCATCTGTTGGGTCTCATTGGTGTTGTGGGCTCGCATTTTGGGTTGGGCTCAGTTGAATTCTTCTGCCTCCATGTGGCTTTGACTGAGCCGTGCAGTGTACAGATTGGCTCACAGGCAGGGTGTGCTGCAAGGTCCAATGCAGCTTCTGTGCTGTGTTGTTGGAGCTTCATTGTGACGACGGGAAACGGGGGGTAGTAAGCATGGGAGCACCATCATGTTGCCTCCACCATTACATCAACCCCACAGTCATCATCACCGTTGTCCGCCATCATTTCTACCATCACTTCTCCTATCATCTCCCTGCCCCACCACCATCCATTATCACCAGCCCTGCTGCTTCTCCTGTGAGCACCGCACCACCTCCACCATCCTGTGGGATATGCATGTGACCATTCATGCATGGTGGTCTGATGACATCGGACCATTATCATGGTAGCTCAAAGGCCTGGGGACAGTGCTTGTGAGCCATTTTCAATGACTATGCATATCATTTTCCTATAAGTCATTTGCTAAAGTAGCCACAGGCTAGCCCAGATGCAAGGGAAGGGTCTGCTAAAGAATCTGTAGTCAGGCTAGGAAATGCCTCAGTGGACGTAAATGCTTACCGTACAATGGTAGGGATCAAAGTCTGGATCCTTGGAACCCATGAGAAAGCTATACAGGCTCAGCAGCTGAGGCATCACAGCACTCAGGAGGCAGAGATAGGCTATCCCCAGGAAAAGCTGGGTAGCCAGACCAGCCTAATCAACCGACGAGCTCTGGGTTCAGCTAGAGACCCTGCTTTAGTAAATGAAATGGAAAACAATCAAGAAAGACGCCCAGCACCGACTTCAGGTCTCCACATGCACACATTCACCATGCACACACGTATGCTCTCACAAATGAACACACATGCACACATGCACCACACATACATACATAGAATGAGAAGAAAGATGATGAGGATGAGGAAGAGGAGCTTCATGCAATTACTGGAGAGCTGGTTCTGCGAAGACTGTTGGGGTCCGGACCTGAAGCACACTGCTAAACTGTGGACAGAAAGGCTAGCAAATGAACGTATTCAAAAATCATTAAGAATCAGTTAGCCAGGGGCCAATGACTCTGCCTCAGAAAAAATAGTGATTGAGGAAGACACCCAACATTGGCCCCTGACTTCAACATGTATGTGCACACATGCCTACGTACCTGTACATACACACCCAAATGAACATACACAATATATCACACACACATACACATAAAAAGTAAATATAAAATAATAAAGTGAATACATTTTCAGCTTCAATCAAGTAAGAGTCTCTGTTTAGCCTCCCTACTTTGTGAAGAACTAGCAACCTCACCTCTCTTAACCATAGAACTGTTTATCTAAAGTTGCAGTGCCCCTTACCTGTGGAAAACAAGGCATAGAAGTTTTGGTCTTGCTTTTGGTTAAGGAGTGCAACTCTTCCCGAGGACTGACATTCATCTCCCTCCCAGCACCCATGTCAGGCAACTCACAACCATGTATAACCCCAGCTTCAGAGAACCCAATACATCTTCTGGGTTCCAGGGCCCCTGCTCTCACATGTGAGAGTGTGCACACATGTGCGCATACACACACACACACACACACACACACACACACGTGCACACATATGCACACACACACTTGAAAACAAAATAAATCTTTGAAACAACATTCATCAACTATGCACGAAGCTCTGGTCAAACGTGTTGATGAAACAAAGCAATAGTCCATTCTTACCCATAACTTTATTTTTTCTTCTTTCTTCAAAAAATTTTTTTACAAAGAAACAAAGCATTAGAAGTGAAAATGTCAGCTTTAGGCTCAACACTGCTTCCCTCATTCCTCAGCCTTCCCCGGAGGCAGCTAACTCCCATCATAAATTTGATAAAATTCATTAAATTCTTGGTTTTATATTTTACTACATGTATGTGTGATCATAAATAATGTATGGTGTTATGTGCATTTTAAAAATTTTGCAAATGGCAGCATATTTTCTAAAACGTTTGTTTTGTTAGATTGATTCATTCTGACAACACAAGGGTGTACATTTTTTTTTTAAAGCAGGCTCAGGGCTAGAAAGACAGACAGCCCAACAGCTAAGAATGCTTGCTGCTAATGCAGAGGACCTGAGTTCAGGTCAAGCATCCACATGGAGTGGCTCACAAGTGCCTGTGACTCCAGAATCAAGAAATCTGACGCCCTCTGCTGGCTTCCATGGGCACCTGCACACATGTGCACACGATTAAAAATAAACATTTGAATGCAAGAAGCAGGGTTTTGTTATATAGCTCAGGCTAGCCCCTGTCTCCACCTCCTGACTGCTGAGATTATAGCTGTGCACCATGAACCTAGCTCAGTCTAACTTTAAGCTGACTTCCCATCATATGTAGATGCCACATTTCCTTTTTCTCTTGTCTAGCACTGAAGACTTCCTTTTCGTCCAGATCCTCCTCCAGCAAACTGTTAAGTTGCTCATAGCACAGGCACTGGGGTTCCTCTGGTGCATATACCTGGATAAGAAATCACTCTTCTCATTTTCCGTTTTATTGCATACTGCTAAAGTTTTCTCCAAAGCAGATGCACCAATTTGCAATCCTCCAGCAATGTATGACAACAGCTCCTTGGGGTTTCTCTACGCCTTCCCAGACAGATACTATTCATTGTTTTACATGGTTGTTTTATTAACCTCATTGGTGAAAATATTTAATCCTGTTATAATTTTTATTATCCAGATCACAGCTACAGTCAATCATTCCTTCCAAGTATTAGCTGACAATATATTTTTCCTGTGTTGGGTTCCTTACTCACTTTTTTTATTGGGTTATTTATTTGCGTTTTTCTTTTTGTTTCTAGAATGTCTTTGCATGCTCAGGGTGCCAGGTCTTTGTATACCATATTCAAGAATCTTTTTGCTGTTGTATGTATTTCAAATACCTCCACACAGTCCTAGGCCTATTTGATCTTGTTCCTACAGCCTAGTAGTACAGGAGGGTCACATTTATAATTCTGTTGTGGGATTCAGTTGTCTGATCTCCAGAAATCCTTTCCTACCAGTTGGATGACATAAATATCTCCTATCTGTTGTTCTATGTCTTTAATTTCCATCACTTTCCTCACTGTAGCCCAAAACATCTGACCAAAGCAACTTAAGGAAGGTGGAGGCAGGAGCGTAGGCTGCTGGTCACATCACGCCTGCAGTCAGGAAGCAGAGAGAGGAATTCTGGGACTGGGTTGCTTTCTCCTTTGTATTCAGTCTAGGAGTCCAGCTGGTGGGATGGGGAAACCTACACTAAAGGTGGTTTTTCTGACTCAGTTAATTAAACGTCTCTGGGAACATTCTCAAAGCTTTACCCAGATGGTGATTCTACGATCAGTCTAAACCCAGCCAGGTTGGCAATGAAGATTAAGCATCAATATGTTTTAGAATTCCCCTTCTTGTAATTAGTTTTTAAATCCCTAACGCTCACCTTGGGGAATGGTCAGAAACGGCCATTCAATTTTGCCCGCGTGGGAAGCCGTATGTCTTCACTGTCTTACTCCATGAGCTCAGTAGCCTTTCTCCACGGATTGGTTTTAATCGACACACAGTAGAACAATCCTCTGTGAGTTCTAGGCCACCCAGAGCTATAAAGTAAGACCCTGTCGCATATAAACAAATAGCACACGTTGTTTTAGATAAATAAAACGCCAAATGACGTTGCTTTTAACGTAAGTGGGGGTTTTGCTCTGCTTTGTTCTGTTCTGTTTTGTTTTTGAGACAAGATCTCACCACACAACCCTGGTTGGCCTTGAACTCTCTATGTAGACCAGGTTGGCCTCGAACTCTCAGAGAACCACCTGCCTCTAAAATAAGGAGTTAGTGCGATTGGTTCCATTGACTTTCAAATATCACAATATCTACCTCGCTCAGCCTTACATTCCTGTGATGATCCACAATTTCTTTTGCTGCTGTATTTGCATATCGCTAGAGTCAATGTGTTAGTGTTTTGCTGAGGACGTCTGTACCTGTGCTATTTGGGGTGTTTCTTTTCTGATGTTGTCTTTTTCTGGTTTTGCTATCAGTATAATGACAGGCTCATAAGACGATTCGGGAAATGTTCCTTCCCCTTCTGTAGCCTGAAAGAGACTGCTTAGAATGGTGTTATTCATTCTTTAAATAAATGGCAGAAGTCATCAGTGCACTGTCTGAGCCGGGAGCTTTCTCCCTTTCTTTTTTTCCCCTTGATGTGGAACTATTCAGGCTACTCTTTCATCGTATGTGAGCTTTGGTGTTTTGTGCAGTTTTTCATTTGTATTTTAGAATCGGTCCCCTGCACAGAAACTTTTGAATATACATACACATATGCATATGCAAACACACATATATACACATACACACATATGCACACATACACAGACATACACAGATACACACACATACATACACACATACATATACACACACATATACACACACAGAGATATACATATACACAGACACATATAGACATACACACAGAGGCATACACATACACACGTATGTACACATACACACACATATACACACACATACACACAGACATGCACATAGACATGCACATATATACACACATACATCTACACATACATACACATACATACACACATACACACAGACATGCACATATATACACACATACATCTACACATATATACATATACATACACACAGACATGCACATATATACACACATACATACACACATACACACAGATATGCACATATATACACACATACATCTACACATACATACACATACATATACACAGACATACACACAGACATACACATACACACATACATATACATACATGTACATACATATACATCGGTTTTTGTTTTCACTGTTGATGGCTGGATTTTTTTAAAAATATTGATTGTTTTTGTTTTTTGAGACAGGGTCTCACTCTCTAGTCCAAGCTGCTGGAGGTTCTTGGTTTACTGAGACAGGGTACTTGCTATATTAGGCTGGTCTCAAACTTGTGATCCTCCTGCCTCAGCCTCCACTACAATTGCAGGTGGACACTCGCTTCAATTGTTTTTCATATTCTCTTAGTAACCTCTTGATGTCTGTGGGTTCAAAGTGTCATGTCCCCTTTCAGTCCTGGTATTGCAAACCTAACCTCCTCTGCTTTGAGTTTTACTGGGATAACTCTTTGATAGATGTTTACCAACTTCACCGATCTTCATAGAACAACAACACGGGGGTTCATTTTACTTTTTTAATTTCACCTTATTTCAATTCTATACTATTATGTTTCCCTTTGAGTTTTACCGTGTGTGTGTGTGTGTGTGTGTGTGCGTGTGCGTGTGCGTGTGCGTGTGCGTGCGCGCGCGCTGCATAGGTGCAATTCCCTGAGGAGGCCAGGAGAGGGAGCCAGACGCCCCTGAAGCTGGAATCAGGCAGTTGGGAGCTGGGTGCTGGGAACCCTACTCAAGCTCTCTAAAAGAGCAGCAAGTGCTCTTAACCCCTGAGGCAGCCTCCAGCCCTGATGTGTTCTCCATTGTGCCGGCATCAAATGTGCTTTTTTGTTTGTTTATTTGTTTTGCTTTGTTTTGCATTTTGAGACACAGCTTCTCTGTGTAGCACTGGTTGTCTGGAACTCACTCTGTAGACCAGGCTGGCCTCAAACTCAGAGACCCATCTGCCTCTGCCTCCCAAGTGATGGGATTAAAGACATGTACCACCACTGTCCCAAACTTACTTTTTTGTTTGTTCATTTCCTTTCTTCTCTTTTGTTTATTTATTTTGGTGGTGCTATTGTTTTGTCCGTTTGTTTTGTTTGTCTGTCTGTTTGTTTGTAAACATAGAGTTGTACTGTGTAGCTCTGGGCTGGATGGCCACTTGCACTCACCCGCTTCCACAGCAGATGCACTGTGATTAAGCACCTTGGATTACACTCCTCGCACAGTATCTCCTCTACCATGACGACTATACACTTCCCTAAAAGCAGAGCTGAGATAAACCCTTGCTCCTTTAAGTAGCCTCTTGTCGGTAGTGTTTAAAGAGTGACTGATACAGATTGTCTGTGTGGAATATAGCAATGATGGAGCTGAGTGGCTACTAAGATACATGCCACTTGGTTCCTTTAAAAATCTATTTGTGTGTATGTGCAGGGAGTAAAGGGGGAGAGGAGAGGGGGGAGGAGGGGAGGGAAGAGAAGAGAGAGGAGAGGAGGGGAGGGGAGGGGAGAGGGGAGAAAGGAGAGAGGGGAGAGAGGAGAGAGGGGAGAGAGGAGAGAGGGGAGAGGGGAGAAAGAGAGGGGAGAGAGGGGAGAGGGGAAAAGGGAAAGGGGAGAGGGGAGGGGAGAGGAGAGGAAAGGGGAGAAGGGGAGGGGAGGGGAGAGAGGAGGGGAGGGGAGGGGAGGGGAGAGAGGAGGAGAGAGGGGAGAGGAGAAAGGGAAGAGGGGAGAGAGGAGAGGGGAGAGGAAGAGAGAGAGATTCACATTGGATGTCAGAGGACATCAGCGGCTGGTCTTGCATTCTACCACGGTCAGAACAGAGCCTCTTGTGATCTGCTGCACTTTGTGCCAGGTTAGTTGACCCAAGAGTTTCCAGAGATCTCTCCCTCCACTTCCCGTTTCATTGCAGGAGTCCTGGAGCTGCAGACAAGCACCACCACGCCCAGCTTTAAGTGCGTTTTAGGGGCCCAAACACGGGTCCTCATGCTTGTGTGGTAAATGCTTTCCCCACACAACTATCTTCCCAGCCTCTATTTGGTTCATAAGAAAACTTAGAAGCCTACAACCCCAGTGCCTGGGAGGTAGAAAGAAGAGGATCGTGAGCCCGAGTTTACACATCAGCAAGACTGTCTCAAAACAAAAACAAAAATCCCAATCCCCAGCCCCAAACAAACAGAAATGCAGAAACATTGTAGGAGATTTAGACTTCACATCTGCTCCTCCCCTTGAGTAAGTCACCCATCTTCCCTCTGGTTTGCCAGCACACTCCAGTTCCAAAGCTCATCTCGGTGGCTGAAAACCAGCTGGTGCTCAATAAATACTTGAATAACTGAGCCAGAGAGCAAATGGGTATTTGGCAAGGTGGCCTCTTCCAGCAAGAACTCTGAAAATGCATGTTGCCTGTGAAGGCGGGGACTCTGTAGTGTTCCTCCAGGGTCTGGAGCTCTGTGCTCTCGTGGAAGACCCTCAAGTGCTCATTGGACTGTTTATTTCCTCAACATTGGCGATCGTTTTCTCGGTTTGCATCCTAGCAACCAAACCGGGAAGATGGAGAGAAGAGGTGTTTCTCTTCTGTCTTCTGTGCCTTCAGACAGACGCCCCCCCTGAACAGAAATGGTCCCTGTCTTGGAATGGTGTTGATCGGAACAGGAGTGTTGGAAGTGTGGCCATCGACTAAAGTGTGACCACGATCTTTTCCATGCAATCCTGGCAGCACACACAGTCCTTAGCCCATAATGCTCAAGTCTCATGTAGCAGCCAGCCAAGACTTTCAAATGCTCAAATTCGTTTCACCCCTGTCTTAGTAAGTGTTTTATTGCTGTGAAGAGGCACCATGACCATGGCAACTCTTACAAAGTCAAACATTTAATTGGGGCTGGTTAACAGCTTCAGAGGTTTAGTCCACTATCATCATGGCAGGAAATATGCTTATATGAAGGCTGACATGGTGCTAGAGAAGGACCTGAGAGTTTTATATCACGATCTGCAGACAGCAGAAGGCTGCCACACTATGCCCAGCTTGAACATTTGAAACCTCCAAGCCTTCCCCACCCTTCTTTCTTTTTTTTAAAAAAATGTTTATTTATTTTATGTGTATACTGTAGCTGTCTTCATGCACACCAGAAGAGGGTGTCAGATCCCATTACTGATGGTTGTGAGCCACCATGTGGTTGCTGGGAATTGAACTCAAGACCTCTGGAAGAGCAGCAGTCAGTGCTCTTAACCACTGAGCCATCTCTCCAGCCCCTCTTCCCCACCCTTCTAACAAAGCCACATCTACTCTAACAAGGCCACACCTCTTAATAGTGCCACTCCCTATGGGCCTACGCAGGGCATTTTCATTCAAACATGAGTCTATGAGAGCCATTCCTGTGCAAACAACCACAATACCATATATGTCTATGGGCATCTAAAGATACTGCTGTCAAGCATCTTGACATAGCATCTACCATGTAAGATGAGTAGTTCTCACTCTTCACCCATCAAGAGTCTAGTGGGCTGGAGATGTGGTTCTATTAGGAGTGCTGGCCTAACATGAAGTTCTGTCCCCAGCTCCATTTAAACAAGAATGTGGAGGTACACACCTGTAATCCCAGCCCGGAAGAGGTAGAAGTCAGTGAATCAGGAGTTCAAGGTCATCCTCAGCTACATAAAGGCATGCACAGTTGGAGGAAAGCTTGAGGCATGTACAGCTCTGTCTTAAAATATAAACAAAAAGAGTAAGATCCAATGTCACCTCCTCCTGGAAGTCTTCCCACGCTCACAATAAAACTACTAAGGACTTCTGAATAATATTCCAAAAAAGTATGACCCATTTTCCAAACCTTTGTAGCAGCTTGTCTCCACTAACAAACAGATAAAGAACAAGGTTAGGGATCCAGAGTCTGAGATATAATCTTGCCTAAGCTCTTCAGCATCCTAAGTATTTTTTTATGTGTGCATGTGTGTGTACATGTGTGGGCGTGTGTGTGTGTGTGTGTGAAAGAGAGAGGGGGAAGCATTCTAGTTCTTTGTACATACACATGTGTGCACATGAACATGTGTGTTGTGCACATGAACATGTGTGTGTGTATGTTTGAGATGGCCCACATGTGCAGATTAGAGGACAACTTGCTTGAGTTCGAGTTCTCCTCCTACCACGTCGGTCCCAGGGATTTGAACTCAGGTTATCAGACTTGGTGGCAGTTACCTTCTCTTGCTGAGCCCTCTCACAGTCCCCTCCTCAGTCTTCTTACCACCAGCTTAATTCTCGGTCTCCTTAGGAGTAATTGAGACTTCTCCATCCTGAAGTTTTCACTATCTCTCTTCCTACAGCCCAATTGCTCATGCTGCAACACCCATGGGATGCACTCTGTGGTGCTGGCAATCGCTCAAGTTTGCACACTCACAATTACCCATATTTTAGATTTCTTGGCCTAGAGATATTTTAAATTTCCTCAAGAGAAAAGACCACATCTTTTTACAAGGACATAGAGGAAGCTTCTGGAGGTCTGGGAATATCCTATACGTTTGCGAAGGTGGTGGTCATATAGATGAACTCATATACCAACACCCACTGAACTTGTAGTAGTTAACTTTGACTGCCAATTTTATTAGATTAAGAAAGGCTTAGGGGTAGACCAAGAGCATGGCCCTGTGAGAACCCGAGTTCATGTTCCAAGAACACTCGAAAAGATGGACACAGTAATATGCCTATAACCCCTGAGTCACAGTGAGGTGGGAGGGGGAGACAGGAGAATCCCTGGAAGCTGTGGGCCAGCTAGCCTGGCATACGTAGAAAACAAGAGGAGCTGTCTTAACCAAGGTGGAAACCGAGGATAGACACCTGGGGCTTTCTCTGATCTCCACATGTGTGCCACAGGATACACACAACAATACACACATAAGTAAATATGTGCACATACACAAAAACATACATGTGTGCCATAGGATACACACAATGGCACACATGTAAGTAAATATGTGCACATACACAAAAACATACATGTGTGCCATAGGATACACACAATGGCACACATGTAAGTAAATATGTGCACATACACAAAAACATACATGTGTGCCATAGGATACTCACATCAGCACACATGTAAGTAAATATGTGCACATACACAAAAACATACATGTGTGCCACAGGATACACACAATGGCACATGCATCAGTAAATATGTGTACATACACAAAAACACACAGGCACATCATCCACACACAAGAAAAGTAAAAGGAGTACCCAGGGCATTAAGGAAGTGAACTTTTGTGTGTATCTGTGAGGGCTTTTCCAGAGAGAGTTAAGTTGAAGAGGGAAGTTGCCTGCTGATTGTGGACAGCTTTATCCCATGGCTGAGATGCTGGACTGACTATAAAATAAAGGAAAGAGGGTGTGGTTGGTGACACATCGCTATATCCTCAGCCCTTGAATGCAGAGACGAGAGGCGCAGCACAACTTTTAGACCGGTGTGAGCTACATAGTAGGCTCCAAACTAACCTGTGTTTTATAGGGAGACCTGGTCTCTTTTAAAGGTGGACGGAAACCTGCTGCGATAGTCAATGCTGTCAAGTTGACGGAATCTAAAATTACCTAGAAGATGAGCCTCTGGGTGTGTCTATGGAGGATGATGTTGGCCACAATAGTTGATGTGAGAAGATCCATCTTAATTGTGGATGGGACTATTCCCTGGGCAAGGGATCCTAACCTGTACACAATGAAGAAGGAAAGATGAGAACCCACATATACTCACTGCTCCCTGTTTTCAGATTGTGGATCCAATGGGACCAACCAGACTCCTGCTGCTCCCACCGTGCCTCTTTACTGCCATGATGAACTGAACCTTGAACTGTAAGCCAAAATTAATCCCTCCTCCCTTAAGTTGCCTTTGTCTGGGTCATTTCTCACAGCAACAGAAAAGGAACTAAGACACCAGCTGAGCCCTGGTGCCCTCTTTCCTTGATTCCTGTCTGTCGAGATGTAAGCAAGCAGCCTCACACTCCTGCAAGCTTCTTCCTCACACTGTATCCCCTCAAACTGTGAGCCAAGTGAGCTCCATCCTCCCTTAAGTTGCCTCTTACGAGCCATGTGGCTGAAAAACAACCAACACAGCACTTTCAGCATTTTGTTGTGACTCGACAACATCTAAAGGATAATGGTGACGACGTGGTGGCATGTTGAATCCACTCACCATATCTAGTGAGTGGGAGCATTGAGTACAGTATTGATCAACGATGCCGATGATGACGGTGACGCTGTCCAGGACGACTGAACGTCTGTGTGGGTTCTGTGCGTGCTACTGTACAGGTGTAGAGGTAGGAGGACAACTTTTGGGAGTCAGTTCTCTCCTCCCACCTTGGGATCTGGGGCTCAGAGTCAAGACCTAAAGTTTTCAGACTTTTACTCACTGAGCCGCCTTACCCACTAAGCTGGCTCATGTTCGTCATTTTATCATCACACTGATGAATGAGTCTAAGTGCCATTATACCCACTGAACAGATGGACATGTAGAGGTTGCAAGCGATGAAGCAGCTTGCTGGGCAGTTTTGGAATTTTGGGTCCATCTTCCATACATTGGACTGCAGCTGCTTTACTGTTCTCAACAGAGCTTCCCAGGAAGTCAGGAGAGTAAGAAACATGCATGTGTATATGTGCATACATGGACTCACACATCTACATATACATACAGTACATATGTATGAGTATTTGCACACACAGAAACATAAGCACATACACAGAAAACACACATTTGTAGTGAACACACAAATACACACAAATAATACAGACACACTTATGAAATGAATGCACGCACTGATATACACACATGTTTGAGAATGTGCACTTTACATGCACACTGTGTATCAATATGTGCACACACTGGCACATGTACCCATGAATACAAACATATATGTAAAATAATGTAAAACACACCCTTGTGTGTTGCTATGTAGCAGTTTCATTCAAAAAATTCCCCCAGGGAGTGGGGAGGGAGGCTCAGAATCTCAGGAGGTCAACAAACCTCATATGTGTGGGAAGCTGAAACTTACATGATTCTTCAAGGTGCCTCCCACCTTGAACAGAGTGAACAACTGCTAAGAGGACAGTGTAGCCAGCAGAGCCCCAGAGAGGAGCAGGAGGATCTGTTGGGCTACAGGAGAGTGAAGCTGCTGGCTCACATCTTGGCAGATCAGGTGACTGCATAGCTCCAGGAATGTAAAGTTGCTTGCTCAGATCTTGGCAGACAAGAAGCAGAGGAAGGGAGCACCAGGGCTCAGCTGGTGTCTTAGTTTCTTTTCGGTTGCTGTGATAAATTACCCAGACAAAGGCGACTTAAGGGAGAAAGGGTTGATTTTGGTTTCGGTACAGTTCATCATGGCAGGAAAAGCTCCGAGGTTGAAGCCTTTGTAAGCTGTGAGTTGTCACCCATGTCAAGGTGAGCCTTTGGTGACACAGCTGCTTTTGAGTCCTTCTTGCTCCTGTGAGTAGTTAGTAACCGTAATAAAATCTCATTGGCTCACTGAGTTGGACAATTGTTACTTTGTCTGTAAAGGGTTCCTTTTCTGGGATGGGCATGTTGCATGCCTTCAGGAAAGGCCTCTCACAACATATGTGAGAACACACGTGCACAGACTCGCATGGACACACATTTGCATTTGCATGCACATGCAAACATATGTGTGTACACATATACGTGTGCACATTTGCACACCAGCACATATATATATATCTGACTGTGCCCACATGCACAAACACAGGCACACACATGCTTTCAAGCAGCTGTCCCTCAGCATTTTGTACAGGAGCTGACAAGGAGATCCATTTCTGCCAAGGAAGCAAGGGGAGAGCATGCACCCAGATCAGTACTTCTGTGCACAGAGTTGCCTGTACACTTTCAGAGAGTCCCGGGATCCAAGTCTGTCTAGTAATTCAGTGCTGTTGCTGCTGCTACTGCTCCTGACTGCTGCCGTTCACACGCTGATTCTCCAATCAGTAGAGGGTCGTGCAACATGCATGCCACTGATCCAGCCATCCGTGAACATAAGACGTTGCTTGGAAGACTCGAGTCATTTCTGAACATGTGATATCCTTATCCCTGGTCAAGGTGAAAACTTCGTTTTTACTGTTGAAAGCACTCATTCAAAGGGGTGCATTTGAAACTCATCTCTTGATGACTCAAACCGAGACCAGCAGGTATCAGAGCCCAGATTTCTGCAAGGTACCTGGTTTCTCAGTGGCCCACGGAGACATGCAAAGTGGCCTACAGTATGGGAGCTGAGCTCTACACTGGACATCCCCTTTGACATTGTTACCTTTGAAGCTCCAGCAACAGCACTGCAGCCACCGACAGTCCCCAAGCGTCTGCATGAGATGATCAGACACACAGCTCCTTGCCTCTGTTGTCTTCCCCCTCCCTGGCCAGGATTTTGACCTTGGTCAATCTGTGACTTGGCAACACACCAGCAAAGGTACTGGAGATGTTAGTGTATCAACTCCCAGTCCTGAATTCACAATGAACCTGGTATTCTGCTCCGGTGTATCCACGTCGGCTGTCTTACTTATTGCTAAGAGATCAAAAGAGCAGTTGGTAAGGAAGCATCTACCTTACCTTGGCACCACATGCTGGCTGTGAAAACGACAGCTTCCCATCCATCCATCAGGGTTCCCTGATGCGCAGATTTGCTTCCCAAAACCACGCAGTGGTTCAGCGAGTAAGAAACAAATATATATGTATATTACATTCATCTGTCACATTTCCACGAGATCTGTGGATATGAAATTTCCCAGTATGTGCATATCCATAGATGTGCATATGTCCCTGCATATACACGTATGCACAGGCACACCTGTGAAGGTGTTTTGATTCTTGGTGTTAATGTTTCTCCCTCGTAATCCAAAGCACAGCCCTGAGACCTCATCAAGGTTGCTGTTCAGTGAACTTGGCTGCAGTTCTGGGCAGCCTACACAGTGAAAGAGTTTTTGTCATGAGTTTCTCTCTGTGTATGCATTTTTTTTTAATGTCCCAGGCAGTCCACAAGGGAATGACAGTCCCAGGATTGAGTGCATGGAGGGAACAAGGGAAAAATACGTGGGGCGGGCTGCAGTTTCCCCTCAACGCAGCAGCGGTAATCAACGGCAGGTTTGATTTGAGACTGCCAAGTATCGTCCCTGCTGATAGCTGTACCTTTTGTGAGCCGACGACATACAGGGTCTATACAGCATTGCCAGCGGCTTTTGTGGACAGCCCTGTCATAAGCCCTCCACAAAGATCCAGTTATGTGGCTGTTGTTATGGGAACGGTACAATTATGGCCAAATTGAAGTGGTGGGGGTTGGGAGGGGCGACAAAAAAAAAAGGAAGTGGGTTGGGGCTGGGCAAAATTGCTATTTTCATCCTGATGTATTTTGGTTGATCACCTGGACTCTGTGCAAACAGCAATCAGGACAAACAGATAGCAGGAACTCTGCTTGGCTCCAGGGATTACAGAGCAGGATTTATGCTTGCAAAAAGGAAAAGTGCCTTTAAGAGAGTAAATATCATATCCTCTCGTGTGTGTGTGTGTGTGTGTGTGTGTGTGCATGCGTGCTTGTGTATCTCCATGATGCTTACATGGAGGCTGGAGGACAACTTGCAGGAGCCTAACCTTCCTAGAGTATCTGGGATGGAACTCCGGCAGGTTTGTAAGCAGTTACCTGCTCTCCTGGTTGTTTCTCAAACATGTTTTACTGTGCATCAAAGGAGGATTGTCAGCCCTGAGATTCTTCGTGCCTTTGGTGCTGCTCATGCTCACCCACATCTGGATTATGATGCTGCAATGTAAAGTTTCTGATTATCCAATCTAAGCTGTGGGTGAATAATCCACAAAGGCATTAAAGCACCTGCTATAAAATGTTTTGTGGGGAAAGATGACTACGCTTGACAATACAGAACCGACATGGGAATAGAACACTGAAAAGAAGAGAATCACAAACATTTTAGAATTGAAAACTCTATCAACTGAAATAATTACAGCCTCCATGGATGGACTTCACAGCAGGCTACAGAGGACAGAACAGATTTCAGTTAGACTTAAAGATTAAAGAGGAGAGGATAAGTCCAGCTTGGCTGAGACAGGGGCATCATTGCAAGTTCAAGGTTATCCTCTGATAACCTTGAGTTTCAGGTCAGCCTTGGGTATAGAGGGAGATCTTGTCTCAAAACAAAATAAAAAAATGCCCAAACAACAAAAGCAAAATGAGTAGAAATTATCCAATATGAACAAAATACATGGAGGAACAGAATACATGTGGGAATGAATACGGGGTGGGGGACAAAATATGTGGGGGAACAAAATACATGGGGGGGTGGTAAAATAATGGCAGGAAAGCAAACAAAAAGAGCAGAGAATGAAGAATGTGGCATTGTAACAAGAGATCTAAGGGTCCTGGCATCTGAGTCCAGGAGAGAGGATGAGTTGGGTTGAAAGAATGTTAAAAGGAGCAGGGGCTGGAGTTTCCACACTGGCAGGAGAAACAAATAAACAGTTTAAAGGACTGAGTGAAAAAAAAGCTAGGTGTAGCAGCACACAAGTGAAACTCTGAGAAGTTGGGAGGATTAGGGTTCCGGGCTAACCTGGTGTACATGGTAGATCTAAGAAGCCAGGAGGACCGAGAGCTCCAGGGCAGACTGGGGTACATGCTAGAGAATCTATCTCAAAAACAAAACTAGAGGCCAAAGGGATGGCCCAGTAAAATGCTCCCCCTCCTGTAGAGGACGTGGGTTCAGTTCCCAGCGTACACACTGGGCAGCTCTCAAACGCCTGCACTCCAGTTCCAAGGGATCCGACAGCCCCTCTCGGCCTCCATAGGCACTGGTGTGGCATATGCACACATAAATGGATAAACAACAGCCACCTTTAAAGTCTTAAAGATGAAGACAAAGTTTAGAAAGCCACAAACAAGATAATGCAAAATAAGAGTATGCTGTATTCATTTGTGAAAACTCCGGTTTAAAAAGGAAGATACGAGTTGGTGGGATGGGTCAGTGGGTAAAGGACTTGCCAGGCAAGCCTGCTAATGTGAGTTTGATTCATAGACCCTACATAGAGGAGGAAGGAGAGATCCAACTTCACAACGTCCTCCGACCTCCACATGTGTGGAAACGCATGCACCCTGCCTGGCCCGGCCCATCACACACACAGTAACAATGAATAAATTTTAAAAAGGTAGAAAGCAGGGAGGAGCAGTCTCTCTCACAAGCAAGGGAAAAGAAGTGAGATCTGACATACGGGGAGAACTGTGTCATAGGACAGTACATTTCACATCAGGAACCACACCAACCCATAATTTTACTTTTTGGGAAAATATTTTGTTTCACCAAGAAACAAAATCAAAACTTTAAAAAGTTTGTTTTTTTCCAGAGTCAGAGTCTTGCCATTTTGCCCTGGCTTGAGTCCAATCCTGTGCTCAAATGCTCCTCCTGTCCTTGCCTTCTGAGTAGTTGGGATGATGATATGGGGCACCAGGCCAATCTCTCAGGGTGTGTGTGTGTGTGTGTGTGCACACGCATGTGTGTGCACATGTGTACATGTGTGTACATGTGTACATGTGTGTGAGTGCATGTATGTGTACGTGTGTGTGGTGTGTGTATGTGTGTGAGTGTATGTGTGTACATGTTTGTGTATGTGTGTGTGAGTATGTATGTGTATATGTGTATATATGTATGCGTGTGTGTATGTGTGTGAGTGCATGTGTATGTACATGTGTGTGGTATGTGTATGTATCTGTGTGTATGTGTTTATGTATGTGTGTGTTTATGTGTGTGTATGTATATGTGTATGTGTGTTTATATGTGTGTGAGTGTGTGTCTGTGTACATATGTGTGTGAGTGTGTATTATATGTATATGTGTGTGTTTATGTGTGTGAGTGTGTTTATGTGTGTATATGTGTGAGTGTGTACGTGTGTATGAGTGTGAATATGTGTGTATATGTGTATATGAGTGTGAGTGTGAGTGTGTGTATCTATGTATGTGTGTGTGAGCGTGAGTATGCATATGTGTGTGTGTGTGTGTGTTCATGAACCACTGTTTTAGCATAAGGTCTCCTGCAGTCCTCTTACTATTCATCATTCAAAAAGGTTAACAGGTCAGAGCAAAGGCTCAGGGAAGAGCAGCTGCTGCACAAGCATGAGGAATTAAAGGAAGTCGGCAACACGGGAATCATGTGACTGCAAACGATACCCTGGATTGTCAGACCAGAGACATTGACGAGTTTTTGTTTGTTGAGATAAAGTTTTGTTATATGGCTCAGGCTGACCTCAAACTTGCAATCCTCCTGCCTCAGCCCCCCAAGTATTGGGATCACAGATGTAGACCACCATGCTTAACTCTTTTTTGAGTTTTCTAAATTATGGACAAAGCAAAAATTATAAGCCTAGTGTGGTTCTCAACAGGCCAGCTGGCCAGGCATATGCAGTGGCTGACAACAAGAGGTCTTGCCTCAAACAATGTGGAAGGGGAGGTCCAACCAGTCAGGCCATCCTTTGACCCCCACATATGTATTGCAGCACATAGATGTCTGCATACGCACACACACATTGACAATGAATTCATTTTTAAGAAAGAAAAGAAAGGGTCGAATAACCATGAACAAGCAGAATGAAACTAGTAATTAAAATCAGGAGCAGACCTGCAGCTTAGGATCCAACATACTAGGAACGTAGGCATTTTCTTTCCCATTGTCACAATAACCAAGCCCAGAAACACCTCTGCTTAGCCACATCACAGAATTGAGATGGCAAGGCGTCCTACGTCCATTTTCATTGCTCTGATTAAACATGCTAACACAAAGCAGCTTCAGAAAGAAAGGATTTATTTTAGCTCACAGTTCTAGGTTGCAAATGGTCACAGGGGTGGGAGCTTGAAACAGCTAAGCCATATCACACTTCAGCCGAGAGCAGAGAGAATGAATGCATTCATTCATATCATACCCCCAGTCAGGAGCAGAGAGAATGAATGTTTTCATGCTGCCATCCAGCTAGCCTTCTCCACTCTTAGAAAGTCCAGAGCATGAAACCCAGCGATGGCATTTCTATTTTCAGGCTGGGCCATCCTTCATCAGTTAAAGCAATCAAGAAAATTCTTCTTGTACATGCATACATACAGGCCAACCCAATCTAGACAATCTCTCACTAAAACTCTCTTCCTTGGTGACTCAGGTTGAATCAAGTTGACAATTAAAATCAACTGACACACAGGGCAATACACTGCTTTTAAACAGAACATGGACGAACGATTATGAACACTCATTCTTAGAAGAATGGAAGCCACTGGAGCCAGTAATCAGCAGAAGCTAGATATAAACTAACTGTAGAGTCTGGGGACCCAGACTTAGGAGCTCCCACCCTTTTTTAGGAGGCTCACCTGACTCTCCTAGTAAAGACTAAGGAAAACATGTGTGCATATGTATGTGCATGCAAGCATGTATGTGTGCTCTGTCATGGGTGCACATGAGTGTGGGCACAAATGTGGGTGTGTCTACATGGTGTGAAGTCTATAGGTTGACCTCAAGTATCATTTATCAAGAGTCAACCACCTTGTTTTTTGAGACAGTGCCTCTCCTTTTTCCCTGGAACAAGCTGATTGAACGAGGCTGGCTGACTCAGGGGCTCTGCAGAGAGAGCTACCTCTCTCCACCTGCCTATCGATATGACAACCATGCCTGGCTTTTTATGTGGGTTCTTAGGATCAAACTCAAGACCTTATATTTATGCTGCAAGCGCTATAATGACAGCTATCCCCTCGGCCCACCCCACAAAAGTCATTGGAAACGTACCCAGACAACTTTGTTCTCAGTCACCAAGTCCTGCAGTCAGGGGAAACTTTCAAAACCTGCCCTGATTGAGGGCAAGAGAAATGAGATACCTGGACCCCATCCCATCACCCTTCTTTTACACAAGGAGAGAGGAGAGAGCTCACCTGAATGGATCTTCTGAAAGCCATTGCACAGGGATTTGGGCCTGCTTTTTAAAAAAAGACTTAATCACAAGATTGAGGGCTGCTTCCCTCCCCTGTACCTTACCACCACATCAACACGACTCCAGGGTAATAGCAGTGCATTACAGCTGAGAGCTCCACAAGACGTGGACTCTTCAAAAAAGAAGTTTCCACGGAAACCCAAAGACAATGAAGGAAGAAAAAACAGAGAAAAAAAACGGGGCATGAGAGGAAATGGACGGGTCTGACACCTACAGCTCTGGTACACATTAAACACAGCTTGACGCCCTGAAGGATAAACATAAAATCTCACTAAAAAGCCTGTTTGCCTCTGTTCTCACTACCTGATACATTACCTCTGGCTCTCAGCTGAGAATTACAGACATGCTAAGAGGCAATGGAGAAAACAATCCAGAGAGATAAAACAAGCATCAGAGGGAGCATGAGACACATCCAGATGTTGAGATCATCACACTGGAAATGGGAAATCACTGGACTAATGCACAAAGGGGTCTGTCTGGTCAGGGGATGAAAGGGCAGCATGTCGGGCAGATGGGCAATGTAAGCAGAGAAGGAAAGGACTGAAAAGACATGTTAGAGTCCAAAGCATTGTGTTAGAGATGTTGACACAAGAGATGGATGTGTCTGTGGAGAGAGTCATGAAATGAAGAGGAGGAGGAGAGGAGGAAGAAAAGGAGGAAAAAGAGGAGGAAGAAGAAAAGGAGAAGACCTTAAAAGGGTGGGACAATAGCAGTTACATTCTCCTGTAATGGAGACACCAGAAAAAGGAGATACAGAAAATGAAGCAGAAGAAATACTTCAAGTGCTACTAGTTTAGGAAAATCTTCCAAAATTAATGATTAGTGATGGACTCCACTCTTAAGAACCTTAGAGGCAATCGAGAAAAATAAACAACCCAATTAAGGAGAACCAATAGCCCAAAGCAGTATCCAGGCACATTATGGCCAAACTTCAGAAAATTAAAGACAAAAAACAAACAAACAAACAAACAAACAAAACCCTTGGAAAGAGAAAGCAGCTTGCCTGGTGAGGAATATGGATGAGAGGGTCGTCTGACATCTCTCCGGAAACTATGGGAGGAGGAAGAGAGTGGAGCGAGACAAGTAAACACACAAGGAGAGCTTGTTTGCTGGAAAATGCTTACTGAGTCAGAATGAAGACTTAAGTTAAAGCCCTAAGACCCACGTCAAAAAAGCCGGGCATGGTGGTGCACGCTTGCCGTCCTAGCCCTGCGGAGGTGGACACAGGAGCACCTCTGGTACTCTCTGGTCAGCCAACATAGCCAAATCTGTGGGTCTCAGACCAGTGGGACCCTGCCTCCAAAAGTAAGGTGAACAGTTCCTAAGCAATGACACAGGCTGACATCTGGCTTCCATACACACACACACACACTGGCACCCACACTGGCATCCACACACAATTGTCCTTTAAAAGTGGAAAAGAAATTCTATCTCAGGGAAAACTGGTGGGATTTTTTACCACGAGACTTCCCTGCAAGAAATGCTAAAAATTCTTCAGGTAGAAGGACCAGGGTACCAGGCAAAGAATTCAGATCTACATAAAGTCCCCATGGAGTTAGAGAAGAAATAAAGGCAATGAAAGTTTGTTAGTTTTTAATCCTTAATCAATGTAACAGATAACAATTTGTTCAAAATAAGAAGAATTGGTTGGATGAGGATAACTTAGAAGTAAATGGAATTTACAATGGTAACACTGCCAGGATCTGAGAAAGAGATTGAGAATTCCCTGCAACAAGGAAACTACACTACCCATGGTGAGGGTTGAAGGGGGTTGTAGGCAAATATATTGTAAGTTATAAGTCGTTGTTAAAAGAAAGTATGACTGGCATCCTAACTGGGGAGAAAGAGGTAACAATAGAATATACAGTTATAAGCAGAGAAAGCTGAGTCATGGAAAAACCAAAAGAAAAGGAACAGAAGGGGGAAAAAGGGAGTGGAAGTTGGGGAAGAAGACAGGAGATGAGGGAAGGAGATAAGAGAGAAGAGACACAGGGAGAGGAGGGTCAGAGGAGATTAGAGGGGTGAGAAAAAGAAAGAGGAGACTGATATAACCTATAATCACCTGGGAAGAGAATTAATGAGGAATTATATAAATCGTATTGCTGTGTGGACATGCCTGTGGGAGTTTATCTTGACTATTAACAGATGTAGGAGAACCCAGTCCATTGTGGGTGGCACCATTCCCTAGGCAGGAGGTCCTGAACTGTGTACGAAATGGGAAAGTTAGCTGAGAGCCAGGAAGCATGTGAACAAGTGAGCAAGTGAGTGGGGAAGGAAGGAAGGAGGGTGGAAGGAACAAAGGAAGGAAGAATTAGAGGAAGGAAGTAAGGAGGAAAGAAGGATGTGCCTAACTACTTGAGTTCCTGCCTTTACTTCCTGGGAATGATGGACTATAGCTTGAAACTGGGCAGTAGCTTTTTGATCACAGGAACAAAAATGAAACTAGGAAAGAGAAAGGAAGGAAAGGAGGAAAGAAAGAGAAGGCAGACCAGGAAAGAGGAATAAAGAAGAAGGAAAAGGGAAAGGGGGGAGGGGAAGGGGGGGAGAAAAAGAGGGGATGGGAAGAAAAGGAAGGAAGGGAGGATGGACCAGAAGGAATCCAAACAAGAAACAGCTACAAATGTGGCAGATACTAACTCATTAGCAAGTTCCGTTTGGAGACACCTCCATTCCGTTCCTGTCAGTCTCACGAATGCTCTAATTAATTTCTCCTTCTCGCTCTTCTTCAGAAACACACATTAGCGCATTACAGTTTCCTTTTACAGCTTTGTTTTCTTACCCTTATATCCTGGAGACTATTCTAGCTTAGTTCTCGTATTTCTTCTCGCCATCTATGGCCACACAATCTGCTCTCGAAAGTGAAGCAGGTTGGGCTTGGTTAGTACTTGGGTGGGGGAGTCTCCCTCACTGTTGATACAGCTGAATCTCAATTACTTGCATGGTGCTACTGCGATTTATTCTACTGTATTTTGCTATTAGAACGATGGGTGTGAGTATATAGCTTACTCATATATTGTTCCATACTTCATAGAGCTACAAAACAAATTCTTCACAGTAGAATAGATTGAGCCAAAGGCAACATCTTTTATCACTGGCTGGCTACCTCTGGGATTCCTTATGTAGAGCATCTCCATTTTGCACCCTGACCAGCAAGACTTACATGGTATCTCTCCCTCAACGTATTCAAGTCTTCCTCTTCCTGTTCCTCCTCCTTCTCCTCCTGCTCCTTCTTTTCTTCCTGCTCCTCCTCTCCTTCTTCCTCCTCCTTTTTCTTCTCATCCTCCTCCTCCTTCTCCTCCTCCTCCTTCTTTAAAGATGAAAGGTATGTGTTTGGTAACAAAAACAATTGACAGAAAAAAATTTGAGGGCATATTTTGTTTTGGATCACAGTTTTAAAGGGTTCAGGCCACCCTGTTGTGGCAGGAAGATGTTTACCTGGTGGTGGGTCATAAGCAAAGAAAGGGCTATACCTTCATTCCAATGAATTTGTTTCCCTCCTTGTATTTTATCCAGCCCCCATCACCCATGGAATGGAGCCTCCCACATTCAGGTGGGTGTTCCCTTGCAGGTAATCCTCTCCAGTATCTCTCATGCATAAGCCTGTGGGTGTGTGTCACCAAGTGGACCATAAAGACTAACCATCAGGGTGGAGCAGAGAGGCTCACTATGCAGGCTAGAAAGATGGAGAAATGCCTGTTCTAACTGGCTTTCTCCTTCCCTGTTCTTCTACAGAAGCCCTCAGTTAGGATGAAATTCTCCGTACCCATAGTGACTTTACCCCTCATTATCTCTCTGGACACCTTCGCAGACACACCTGCAAGTCTGATTCACTAGTCTCCGGAGTGTTTCGCAAACCAATCAAGTTAGAGCCAAGTTTCACTACAGAACCGCTCTTCACTGTCATTGCTAACTTGTGTGTTTTGAATTTACTTAGAAACTATTTTAGTTGATGGTGTGAAAAACAAAACCCACTGGATCCAGTTTTTTTTTTAAACAAATACTAGAGAATAGTTAATTAAGAAGTTTATCTTGGCCATTCAGATGGTTCAACAAATAAAGGCACTTGCCACTAAGCCTGATGAATTGACCTTGATTCCCCAGGCCCCACAGAGTAGAAGTCAATTCTATGTCTGTCTGTCTGTCCATCTATCCATCTATCCATCTATCCATCTATCTATCTATCTATCTATCTATCTATCTATCTATCTATCTATTTATTTTACATTTCCCTTTCCCCCAGTGATTTGGGAAGTCACATTGATCACATGACTTTTTGATGTCCTTGTGACTAGATCTCCTACTTGCCTTGCTTCTAATGCCACTCTCTTACTACAGCGGCAGCGCCATATGCTTTAGTATCTTAGCTGCTATTGCCCCTTCACATGGTTTCCCTCTATTGGCATGTTTGTCTTTTCTTCTGAACATTCACGTCAACTTGCCTAATGACAGAAAAGAAGTATTTTGAAACTTTTTTTAAACCTTATTTATTTCTTGTGGATATGCATACGTCAATGTCATGACTCAGAGCTGGAAGTCATAGGACAACTTGAAGGAGTCAGTTCTCCCCTACCTGGAGATTGAATCCAGATCATTGGGTTTGGCCGGCGAGTGCCTTTACCCACTGAGACATCTTGCTGGCTTGAAGTTGCTACTTTGTGAGCCATACTAAATACTGCTTTTTAGGATGTTGAGCTGTCTTGCTAACAAGCAAGAAATGTTTCAAGATTATTTTATGGCTAGATTGAATCCTTAGTTACAAAAACTACATTTTGTGCCCAGTAGTTTAAATACAAATCAACCCATGCATAGATGATGTTACCTCTGGTGGTTTGAATATGCTTGGCCCAGGGAGTGGCACCGTTAGGAGGTGTGGCCTTGTTAGAGTGGGAGTGGCCTCGTGGGAGTAGGCGTGGCCTCGTGGGAGTGGGCGTGGCCTTGTTGGAGGAAGTGTGTCACTGTGGAGTGGGCTTTGAGGCCTTCCTCTTAGCCATGTGAGAGATGGTCTTGGTCCTTTCCTAGTGACTCTCAGCTCCTCCCACACCATGCTCTTTCCTTGATGATGATGGACTGAACCTCAGAACCTGTAAGCCAGCCCCAATTAAATCTTGTCCTTATAAGAGTTGCCTTGGTCACGGTATCTGCTCACAGCAGTGAAACACTAACTAAGACACTAGTGAAACTGGAAAATATTGAAAATAATTTTGGGAAAGTCTCTGACCCCGGAAAGAGAAGACACTGATGTAATATTGAACAATGACATTGAGAGACAAACATGACATCAGGCCTGGGCAGGAACCATAAAGCTGCTGAAGAAAAACAATTGTGGGGAAATCACTCCACACCCGAATGAGCTAGCACTCGACCAACCATGAGAGCCAGATGAGGCTATTTCAACATTTTTTTTAAGAAGTCAAGGTGGACATATCCCTTAGTTCAAGGCTAGCCTAGTCTACAGAGTGAGTTCCAGGATTGTTAGGCCTACACAGAGAAACTCTGTCTCGAAAATTCAAAATAAATAAAAATGAGGAGAGTTTATGTCCAGATGACCCTCTCCTGAGAGAACCTCTGAAGAATGCGCTACGGCAGTAAAACTCGTGCATGCTGCTGAAGGAGCAGAAACACGCTAAGAGATGACATCATTAAACATGGCTTGCTGTCTTGTGTGGGGGTGAGGGAGCACTTGTCTATGCTTGCATGTGTGGAGGCCACCTCGAGGGTCTTCCTTCACTCGCCTACTTACATCTTTTAAGACAGGATGCGTCGCTGAGCCGGGAGCTCCCCTATTTCATTGGGCTGGCTAGCCAGCAAGTCCCCGGGATCCAACTCTCTCCTTTCTCCAGCACTGGAGCTGCTGACGTGGTGTTCTCTGTGTGTCTGTGACTGCTGGAAGCTGAACTCGGGTCTTCATGAACAGTAAGTACTTTACCCTCTCTGATCATCGCCCCAGCCTGGCAAATCTTCACCATCGACTTAGAAACCAACTCTTACAAAGACAGCCTCAAAGTCTACAGAGGAAAAGAACACAGAAAATGAGAAAGGAGGGACAGAATTGGCTGTCTCTTTTCTTGCCTGAGGCACAGAGACACCATGCACCTTCAGCTTAATGAGTGGCAGGGGAAGAACATGATTACCATTTCCAAAGCAGTAGAAGAAAGAAGAGACAGCAAAGAAAGCATTAGGAACCCACAGAAATAAGAAAAGGAGGGGAAGGAAACACACTGAATAGGAAAATACAAAAGAAGATAATAGAATTAAGTGAAATTAGAATCTATCTCAACTATAGTGTCAGTTGAACTGGCTTCTTATGTATCAGGTCAGATTGGATTAAGATCCTATTATATAATGTCTATAAGAACACACAGTGAAGAGAACGATTACTTTACCATGCACTGAAGTTTTTGCCTTTTTTTTTTTAATCCCCAGGACAGGGATTTACATCTGTCTATTTTTGGAGACAGCATCTCTCTATGTCCCCGAGGCTGCCCTGGTCTCCTGAGTGCTGGGATTACAGGTGTGCACCACAACATCCGGTTTCTTTGGTAGAAACATGTTATTCAACATGCCTGTTGCACCAGCCTTGGCATGTAGTAGGATGATGTGATGAATGTTCCCACACTGATGGCCTTCCTACTTTGACCAGCCTTGAATGATTTTAGAAGACTGAGAAAAGACCCCTCAGGCACTCCACTAGAAGCCTCCAAGTTCTTTTCTTTTCTCTGTGTTTGTATGCCGGTGTGTGTGTGCATGTGTGTATGTGTGCATATGGCATGTATGTGTTTTACATGTGTATGTGTGTATATGCCCAGTGTGTGTTTATATATATATATTTCTATATCCAGCATGTGTGTACATTCATGTGTTTGCTCAATGTATGTGTGTGAGAGGATATGTGTATGTGTTTGCATGTATAAGCATGTGCATGTACACATGTATATGAGAGTATGTGCATGTGTGTGCATGTGCTTGTATGTATGTACATGTATATATGCATGTGTGGATGTATATATGTACATGTATATGGTGTGCATGTACACTGTGTGTGTTTGTATACCCAGTGTGTATGTGTGTGTTCATGTATATGCCCAATGTGTGTGTGAGAGAGTATATGTATGTGTTTGTGTGCATGTATGTTTGCATGTGTGTATGTACATGTTTATGTATGTTGTATGCCTAGCGTGTATATATGCCCAGTGTGTGTGTGTGTGTGTGTGTGCATGCAGAGGCCAGAGAGCCTCAGTTGTCATTCCTCAGGTGCCATCTACTCTGCTTTTTTGGCAGGGTCTCTCAGCGACATGGAACTTGATCCGTTAGGCTAGGCTGGCTAGCCAGCAATCTCAGAAACCCACACAAACCCTTTTCTCCAGTGGTGAGATTACAAACCAGAGCCACATGCCAGACCCATCATGTGTACATGCATGCAGGCACTCTGGGGATTGAACTTATGTCCTCCCGCAAGGCAAGCACATTATTCACTTAGGTCCCTCCACACTCCTCTCCAACTCTTTATTTGGACATCCGTCCATGTAAGTTGCAAGCCGCCCTGCCCTCCCTTTCATCCACACTGCCCTTCCCCCTTTTGCTCAGACATTTTAACCTGCAAGGGCTTCGACCTCCATGATACAGTGAGAACTCTCACTAACAGCAGATTTTCCGTAAAATCCCAGCTTATCCCACTTTCCTAAGTTGGAGAACAAAAACCCTCAGGCCCTCTACAAAGCCCCTGCATTCCTGCTGCTAAATTAGCACCGCACACCACCTGCACTCAGAATGCCTTTGATGTCTGTTCCTCTATTTTTATTTACCTTTCCTTCCCTTTGCAGTAATTGAGAAATAAAGGTCCCAAGCACAGGAACTAGGTGGGAACAAAAGCCGTCTCTGCGCACCAGTCACTTGGCGAGAGAGAAGCACAGCATTCTCTCAGTGTTTGGGGAGCAGCAGGGCAAGGACTGCCTGTCTCTTTCCTGGGATGCTAGGAAAATTAATTACACAAACATGACTTCCACTGGAGGCTGACAGTCACATGCGTACACAGATATGTCTTATGCTGCAGCCGAACATGGCTTTATTTAGAACGTGTTATTTATATCTTGGGTGATTTCACTCCTAAGAAACTGAGGAAGAGAATGAGGAGATGGAGGTAGGGGTGGGGAGAGATGTGGCTCATATTTCTTTCCTTCTTTCTTGCTCCAACAAAAGAGGAAAGGAGGCCAATGCCATGGCAGAGAACTTGGCTGACTCCCCAGGCTATGGCAGAATTGGGATGCACCAGAGAGCAGTCAAGGGTGTTCTTGGGGCAGGCAGGAAGCCCAGGGCAAAGGCAAGGTCACAGGCGAGGCTGACTTCCTGGGGTGGGCCAGGTCTTCATTTGACCTTCATTCTGAGGTATCGGGTGGATCTGCAGTCAGCATGTGCAGGGGTGAAGTGCCTCAGAACTAGCCTGCTCCCTCCACGAACACCACTGGGAGGACTGCAATAATAAAAATAATACCTCAACATCACCAAGGGTTTTGTTACATGCCAGGCACTTTGTAGCCTGATCTTGTTTCCCCTTTGATTTAGAAACCTGAGGCTCAGAGAGGTTAACATTTGCTCAAAGTGGCCCAGCTGGGCTTGATAAGGCTGGGTTCTGAGCTATTCTCCTGTTGACTTAACTTACCTTGTGAGTATTAGTTCTCCTTCCTTCTCTCCTTCCCTCCTTCTTTTCTTTCCTTCCTTCTTTCACAAATAGCTTCATGTAGCCCATATGCTCTACCACTGAGACACACCCCAACCCCTCACTGAGGGATTCTAGGCAGGGGCTCTACCACTAAGCCACACCCCCAGCCCCTCATTGGGGGATTCTAGGCAGGGGCTCTACCACTGAGCCACACCCCAGCCCCTCACTGGGGGATTCTAGGCAGGGGCTCTACCACTGAGCCACGCCCCCAGCCCCTCACTGGGGGATTCTAGGCAGGGGCTCTACCACTGAGCCACACCCCAACCCCTCACTGGGGGATTCTAGGCAAGAGCTCTACCACTGAGCCACACCCCAAGCCACCTTTCACTTTTGTATTTTGAAAGAAAATCTCAGCAGTAGCCCAGGCTGGCCATGGACTTGCTCTGTACTTCTTACTCTGTATTCTAGATTGCCCTCAGAACAATCATCTTTCTGCCTCAAGGGTCAGGAGTTGGGATTACAGGCTGGTGGCATCACACCTGGCTCTGTTTTGTCTATTTTAAATTAATACTTATCTAGTCATTTCATGTATGGCTTTTATCCCCACTCACGCTTTTTAGACATGGTCTTTCAATGTGGCCCAGGCTGGCCTCAAACTTGTGTTAGGCCCCTGAATGCTGAGATCACTGCTCTGTGCCACCTGGTCAGCAACTTTATTTATATGCATGAGCTCATTCATTCGCCCTCACAAGTGCCCTACTAGTGAGTACAGATATCTCCAGACCCAGTTTTGGGGGAGGAAGCCAGAGCCTACATTGGAAGCTGCCACATAGCGAAGTCCATGGTGGGGGAAGGCGGGGTTAACCTAATTGGAGAGCACACCAGTGCTCAGAGTTCAACTGTAACACACCTCAGCTATCAGAATTAGGAATGACAGAGAATGAAGGTACACGCCTCTGGTCGAGGCTGACAGGGCCACTCAGCAAGAGCCAGGAAGAAGAAAGGAAAGGAGGGAAGGAAAAAGAAAAGATGGGGAAAAGAATTGCAAGTGATGTCAGTTTAAGGCATGCTCCCAGAGCCTGCACGCAGCAGGGCTCCATTGCTGGTAAGTTTTCACAGTGGCCCTGATCCACTTGGGAGTGAACTATAAAATTACCCCAAATCCCAGGGCCTTCAAGGGAGGTGACTGGCTTGCAGAGAGGGGAAATCTGATGGACATTGATTGATTGGTTATCGGTTGTAAAGTTGTTGTTCATTTGTTTGCTAATTTTCTTTGGTTTTTTTTTTTGTTGTTGTTTTTTGGGGGGCTGTGCTTTCTTTTTAAGATAGGCTAGCCTCCAACTCACTATGTAGCCAAGGTTGCCCTTAAATTCTTGGTCTTCCTGCCTCTACCTCCAACTGCAGGGATAGCCAGTGTGTGTCACCACACTTGGTTTAACCTTATTTTAATACAAATACCTCTAAACACTATCCTGGATCTGGAAACCTGTTCAGCCAGACTGCCCCTATCTCTTACACAACAGCTATCTTAATGAAATCTCAAGTTCATTTACTTCTAGAGTTTCTTAAAGGGACCTGTGCTCCTGACGCTGATGTCGAGATTGTTGTTAGCTTAGGGGTGACCCAGGGGTCACAGTAATATTCTTGGAAACACACATACCCATTTGCCTTCTTCAAAGTAAATTGCTCTGTGCGAACATGCGCGGCAGCATGCACTTATGTGTGAACACACATAGGTGTGCGCGAGTGCAGATGTGTGTGCAGGTGAGTGCACACGTGTGAAGCCAGCGGCCATCCTTAGGTGTCATTCCTCAGGAGCCATCCACCTAATTTTGGCCGTCTCTCACTGAGACCTAGGGTTCACCAATTAGGTTAGGTTGACAGACCCGAGTGAGCCCGGGATCCTCCTGTGTCTGTCTGCCCCAGCACTGGGATCATGGGCATATGCCGATATGTGTGGCTTTTTGAATAGGTCCTGGGGAATCAAACTCAGATCATCATGTTTGTATTCGAAACATTTTATTTAGTGAGCCACCCATGCAGCCCTAGCTGACACATCAACTGAAAATAGACCGTGTGGACGTCTGTGCAAGCCCAGCTCCAGTGGCTTACTTTCCGAAGTAGCCTCTCCACCTACTTCACCTGTCACACAGAGAAGGGCCATCAGCTGTGGGTGACAAGATGGACCACCCTGCTGCTGAGAGTAGAGAGTGTAGCGGCTCAGATCCAGGCCGAGCCAAGGCTCTCAGGGCTGAGATGCTAGCTCTGCGACCTGGGTTAGTATATCAGCTTCTCTGGGTGTCAGATTTTCATCTGCAAAATGGAACAAGCCACTCAGTTCTGTGGGCTTCTGTTGCATGACTCAGATTGATGAAATTACCTGTGTGACGTTGATCCGAACAGTGCTCGGGACAGAGTCACACCTGGGGAATTTGTGGTAGAGGTGATATGAAGAATAATCCAGAGCTCAATAAACACTATGTTACTGTAAAACGGAAATATGTGTGAATTCTCTTATCCAGGAAACTCTGTTCCCCATTTCCCTGTTACAGGTGGATCCCCTAATGGTGGCACTTTTAGGATTTCAACAGTATCTTGCTGGTCAGGCCATAGTCTGCCATAGGGGAGGCACCGCCTGGGGGTTAGGAATATGGCAGGTTAAGGAAGAGCAGAGGCTGTATGCCAGGGTAGCCTTGTCTGTCGAGAGCACTGTTTGTCGACCTTCCTAATGCTCACCCCTTTCAAGTCAGTTCATGTTCCCTAACTGGAAAATTATTTTGGTTGATACTTTGTAACTGTAATTTTGCTACTGTTAAGAAACGTAATGTAAACACCTGTGTTTTCCAATGGTTTTAAGTGACCCCTGTGAAAGGGTTGTTCAGCTCCCCCAAGGGGTCACGACCCACAGGTTGAGAACCTCCAGTATAGGGACAAGGTCATAGAGATCTTCCAAATTCCTATTGTTTACTTCAGAAGCAACGAAGTCCTGCTTGTCTCCAAGGATGAAGAGGAAACCAACATTCATTAATTCCTTATGGAGGGAGCCAGGACAGCGGCTCCTTACAGATCTCCTCACCCCGACAGCCTGGCCTCAGGCAACAATGTCTCCTCCTGCACTGCTCTGCGCCTGTCCGTCAGCCTCTCCTCCCGAGCTCTCTCTAGGTTTGTTTATTTGTCCCATAAAAGAAAAGACTTTTTGCCTAACCTTGAGGCACTCGGAGAGTTTCCCATTCGTACCAAGTAGTTTCCGTGATGTTACAGGAGGTCGCAGCCACAGAGCCTGGGCCCCAGCCCCCGCTAACAACCTAACCTCAGCCACCACCAAACAAATACACAAAACAACAGCGGAAAGCAGAGGGAGTTTTGTTCGATGCGGAAAAATTGTGAAGAGAAGCGGAGTAATATCATCTATCCCCCAAGTTCTGACAAGAAGCTTAGGCTTAAATATCAAAGCAGAGACTGCTTTGCCCCACCCCCACCCGCACCATTGTTTAGCGCCAGTCTCTCCTGCTAGGTGGTCTGAGGACTTGTCAGAAGTGTGAGAAATCTCTTCCTAGGAGACAAATTTCTCCTCTGGATGGCTCCCAGGCCTTTTTTCTCCCTGGTTGAGATTCTTAAAGAAAAGAAGAAATTCCAGGTGTTTGGGTCCATCATTTCAGTGGTCTGAGGGTGGGGGAGGGGGGGCACAGCGAGTTTTCAGAATACCCTCATCCCGCCAAGATAGGACTTGCACCACCACCCCATTCAAGACCCAGCCTCCCCCTCTGCCGATGGTCCCTCAAAATTAAGTTTTTGCTTGCAAAATCTGTGATTGATTATTCTTGCAAAGAAAAGAAAAAGGAATACCTTCCACGGGGTCTCCCAAGAGCTATCTATGGTTCTTGGGTTTGGAGAAGGTTCCTGGGATTTCTCAGTTCCTAAGACAGAGCCTCAACTTTCAACTAGACTCAAGAAAGGGGGTTTCATAGAGAAGGTGTGTCTAACGTGGTCTATGAGAGAGATGAATGATGACTCTTGATCTGTCTCCCCTCTCCCCATGTGGCTCCTCCATTTTCCTGTCTCACCCCCCCATCCCCCCCACCCTCCCCACCCCTGTCCTGGGCATGCATTTGAGTCTGGAGGGAAGGGACTGGAATGCCTAGGTTTTTGTGTCACTTTACAGTACATTGTAGAGACACATAGATAATTACAGGAATGAGGTTGTTTGCTAAGAAAGAGGTCCAGAGGAAGATGGAGGTTTGCCAGCCCTTGGGATGGGGGTGGGAGTGGGGGTGGGGGTGGGGGTGGGGGTGGGGGTGGGGGTGGGGTGGGGTGGGGGTGGGGTGGGGCTAACTCCAAAGGAGAAGGAAAGGGGCAAGAAGAAGCAGGCTTGCAGAAATGTGAGAAATCTCTTCTTAGGAGACAAATTTGGGGTGCTTCTGTCTCTGTCTCCTTAGCACCGGGATTACACCTAACTTTCTAAAGTGGGTTCTGGGGATCAATTCCAGTCCTCATGCTTCCAAGGCAAACACTGAGCTATTATATCAGTCCCTCGTACAGGGAATCTGATTGGCTGCCCAGAGTCCAGCTCTTACCTCCGTAGTCTAATCCAAGGCCAACATGATAAGAAACCCCAGTACAGCAGTGGTCAACTTCTCTTCAAATGGAATCCATGAGGATGATTTCCAGAACGCTTACTCCTTGCTAGAATTTGATTGTAAATTTGAAAAACCTTCCATAGGCTTCCATAGTGTTTGCGCCTTGATGCTAATACCATCTTGGAGGGTTCTAGAAGTTTGATGAGATTAGAGTCTAGGGAAATAAGCTACTGGAGTGGATCCTTGGAAGTTCCCCCTCTGTCTGTATCTCTCTGTCCCTTTGTCTATGTCTCTGTCTCTGTGTCTCTGTGTCTCTGTCTGTCTGTCTGTCTGTCTGCCTGCCTGCCTGCCTGTCTCTCTCTCCCCTTTCTCTCTGCCACGAGTTACCACACACCCCAGTTGCCATGATGTTGTAGGGCCAAGTAATCATGGCCTGGGCTATCCAACAAGATGTGTCCAATCTTTAGCCCACATCTCAAAGTCATAAACATTAGCATGATAAGCTGGGGAGATGGCTCAGTGGGTAAGAGCACTTACTGCATAAACATGAGGATCTGAGTTCGAGTCCCCAGGACCCATATAAAAAGCTGGGCACAGCTACACATGCATCTGAAAGCACAGCACTTAGGGAGCAGAGACGGGATTGATGTGACTAGCCAATGGCTTAGCCCTGGGACCAACAAGATACCTTGTTTCAAAAGAATATGGTGGAGAATGAGAGAAAAATACTGGCTTCTGCATATGTAGGTACAAGTACATGCATCTGCGCACACATACATGTTCATATGACACACACACACAAAACGCTTATATGCAAAAATATATTTGAAAAAAATAGATGAGAATCCAATTTTGCAGCTCTCACCAGGGAGTCTTGTGAACAACAGCATCATCGTGTCACGATGTCAAAGGTTTAGACACCCCTGGAAGCTGTGAACAAAACGAATCTTTCTTCCTTTAAGTTGTCTCTAAGCATTTGGTCACCGTCACACAAAAGTAGCTCATTAGTTTTCCATTCAAGCAGGGATCAAGAAACCCCTTCAATTTTGAATCTGATAAAACTGTTCAGAAGGCAGTTGTAAAAAAAAAAAAAAAAAGCCCTAGTTGCTTACTTTGTTTAGTCCTGGCTTTCTGAAGCATCGTCTTTGTCTGTAGTGACATATCACATGCAGAATACTTTGTGTGGTTACAGTCCTCGCTACAGGAAGTTTCAACATGACCCTGAATAGGAGACAATTTTCCATCTATTCCATGCTTTATCTAGCATTATATCTGTATATGTGTGTATATGTGTATGCATGTATGCGTGTATGTAAATGTATGTATATATGTGCGTATGTGTGTGTATATGTATGTGTGTATGTGTATCTATATGTGTATATGCATGTGTGCATGTATATGTATGTATGCATATATATGTGTGTGCATGTATATGTATGTATGTATGTGTATGTATGTGTATATGTATATGTGTATGTGTATCTATATGTATATGTGTGTGTATGTGTTTGTGCATGTGTGTGCCTGTATGTATGTAGTGCAGCTCTCATTAGGGAGCTTTGTGGACACCACATGGTATCACACAGTGACAAAGGTTTAGACACTTCCTGGAAAACTGTGAAATAAATATATATATATGTATGTATGTATATATATATAAATATATATATATATATGCCCAACAATGGAGAGGTGAACATGAGAGGACCTTTGAGGCTCACTGACCAGCTAGCTGAAACAGTCAGCTTCGTGTCCAGTGAGAGAGACTGCCTCAAAAACTAGGGTGGAGAGTGATAGAGGAAAATTTTCCACATCGATCTGTAGCCTCCACACCCATCACAAATGAATGCATGCCCACCTGCACACATGCCCCCCCACACACACAAGCACACACGTGCACAGACCTGTGCACACCTGTACTTTTGGCCGGTGCTGCTGCATGAAGAATCCTCTATTCTTTCCCTAGATTCAGCATTTGAGGAGTTCAGCTCTGATGGCACTGCTGTCTGTTGAATAATACAAGGGCCAAGGTAAAATAACGAGGAAGGGCCTGTGTGACTGAGGTGGCCCTGCAAGAACGGAGTCAGGGATTCCCAATTAGGGGTTCACAAACACTGTGAAATGGCATGTCCTGGACAGACTTGCTGATAAGAATGTTCCAGCTAATTAAAATGTCACGGTTTCCTGGTCGGCCGAGATTTATCATCTGGCTGGAAGGTAACACTTGTCCGCTGGTCAGTTCCTGCTGATAAGAACTTCTGCTTGACAGTTACAGAGGTCTTTGATAAATAAAATATAAGGAAACAGATGAATTATTACTTAATAAATGCAGTATTGTTGGGGGGGTTTCCAGAGAGCAGAAGTTGTAAGCCAGGAGCCTGTCGGACCAGCTCTAACGTGTAGAGAACTCCAATTGTGTACACAGGATTGTGGATTGTACCTTATTAATTTGAGCCAACACACAAGTAAGATATGCTCCTACGCAAGTAGCTACTCTTCTCACATGTGCACACATATATGCACCCCAAGTTCAGACTGTGGCTCTCTTTCAAAACTGGCTACCTGTGGCTCTCTGAGGCCAAGTACTTGACATCTAAACAGGAGGGCCTGAGTTTAGATCCTCAGTAGCTACATACAAGCCAGTTGCAGTGCTGTGTCTAAAACGCCAGGATGGGGTAGAGATCCCTGGAGCACACTGGCCAACCAGTCTAGCAGAATCAAGGAGCTCCGGGTTCAGTGACAGACCCTGTTAATATAATTTTACATTTTGAGGAAGACACCCAACATTGATCTCCAACCTGCAAACACATGCCCGTAAACACAAACTTCATGCATATACAAATGAGTAACCACACACACACACACACACACACACACACGCATGCGCACGCACGCACGCACGCACTTATGTATATTTACATATTTACATGTTCACACATATGTACACACACATGCAAGCACTCCACTTAAAAAGGGAAAAGCACTAGGAAGAGAGGCCAGGCAAGGATCACCCATGAACATTCTGCTCCTGATCTGTTTTACACTGGACCTTCCTCTGGTCCCTCTGATATGTCAGCAAATTACAGCTCGGGGTGGGAGGCTCAATCTGGGCCAGCATTCATGTTTGTAAGTGAACTTTGTGTTTTGTTTGCTCTGTTTCGTTTGCAGCACTGAGGATGGAACCTAAGGCCTCATTGGCTCACCTAACCTGGTAGGAGCTGGCTCCCACACCCTGCTGTAGCGCGACTGGTGTGGGCAGGTGTGGCACATCCGTGAACAGTGCAGAGATTGCTCCTAGCTTCTGAGCTAGTTCTGTGGTGCGTGGCGAGCTTCTCCGAAATCTAGCTTTCCCGGACAGAGAGTGGGGAGAGGGTGGTGGGACACAGGACCCACTCCTGAGCTCCTCTCTGTCCCCACACCAGCATGCTAGCTTAATGCCCTTACTGCAGATTCAACCCCAAAGCCTGGAGTGCAGAGACCTGCTCTAGTTAGTGAGCTCACTGGGGAAGGGAGAAGAGGAGCCAGGAGGCTGACATGAAGAGGGCAGGGGGTCAGGCGGGGGTCAGGGCACTTTGACTTCTTCTATGGAGGGCACACAAGCTCTTGAAGCAGGAAGGCCCTCAGCTAGAGCACAGTTCATACTGATCTGGACTGAGGTCTACCATCTATAGTGTTGACTCTGAGTCAGCAGAATGACCCACACCCTCATTTACAGCCAGCCTTCCAACAACCTGCTGGAAGTTGCTGCAATGTTTACCAGTTTCTTACAAAAGGAGAAACTGAGGCTCAAGAGGATCAAGGGACTTGCCCATGACCCACTCCAGAACTCTTTCCCTGCCTGGAGAGGAAAGAATGGCATACAACACCATGGCATCTTTGTGTGTGGATGTGTGGATGCATGTGCATACATGTATTGGTATATGTACACATGTGTGCATACGTGCATGCATGACTGCATGTGTGTATATATATATGCATGTATATATGTATGTGCATGTGTACATGTGAGTGCATGGTGTACATGTATGTAATGTGTGCATATATGTTTGTGAATGTATATGTGGGAGTGCACATGTGTGCTCATCTGTGTGTGAACATGTAGAAGCTAGAGGACAACACTGAGTACTTTCCTCAAACGTTCTCCACATTCTATTTTGAAACAGGGTCTCTCACTGAACCCAGAACACATTAGTCAGACTAGTCTGGCTGGCCGTGGCACCCCAGGATCCATCTGTCACACAGCTACCAGTGCTGAGGTTACAGCTGAGCTCTGTCATGTTTGTTTTTTTTACATTGGTGCTGGGGATCTGAACTCAGGACTTCCTGCTTGCACAGTAAGCAGTTCACCCTGGACAACCACCCTCGCCCAGACTCCAATATTAACCTCTGTCCTATGGCCGCTGCTGAGATACATGGAGACTCCATTCTGGGAGGCTCCCCCATCAGCTCTAGGGTCCCCTTCAGCTCATCTTCTGTCTCCCAGGTCAACATTGTTTTCATTCATGATTGCTCACCTAGAATTGGGACAGTAGATGCTGCCCAGTTCCCTGCCTCACTATGGCCCTTACTACATTCAATTATCCTGGTTTATTGAGCTCTTTAAAGATACTTTATTGCTCTCTCCTTGCCATGAACCTAATCTCTGTTTTCCTCTAGCTTTCCTCCAGGGTTACTGCTGGTCAAGAGAAAAGTCACCACAGACTCAAAAGAAATGGAGAAACAGGCAACAGAGACCTGACCCCTATGTCGTTAGTTTTCACAAATATTAAATTGATTGATGAATGTGGAGGCCACTTTTATCTCTTCCTTCCCAAGCTAATCTTGCTAGATGTCAGTCTTGGAAGTGACAACCATTGTTGTTGTTGCTATTGTATCATCATCATCATCATCATCATCATCACCACCACCACCACCACCACCATCATCACCATCATCACCACCACCATCATCATCATCACCATCATCATCATCATCATTCTATGAGCACAACATTTTCCAGTATACTTTCATATAAAGATCTCAGCTTATTTGTAAATCACTTCTGTGGTGTAAACTGCTATTGCACCTATCTGAAGATAAGAAGTAAAGACAGGAAGTCCTGCTCTGGACAAGATGGAGTAGCCTCACTCCACCCAAGCCCTCTCTCTCTCTCTCTCTCTCTCTCTCTCTCTCTCTCTCTCTCTCTCTCTCTCTCTCTCTCGGCTGCAAAGAGGGACCAGTCAGTAACAATGCTGACCTTGCAAGCGTGAGGAATTAAGTCTGGATCCTTAGAACCCATGTAGATGGCCAGGTACACAGACACATGTCTGCAGTCCCAGTGAATCCATGTAGATGGCCAGGCACACAGACGCATGTCTGCAGTCCCAGTGAATGGGAGGGGAGTGGGGTTGGAAAGGAACATCTCAGTGTGCAGCAAAGAAAGCAAAAAGTAACCCTGAGGCAAAGCAATTTCTTTTTTGAGATGAGATTGTTTCTTTTGCCAAGACCTAAAGAGGCTGGCAAGCATACAGGAGTGGAAATTTCACTGGGTTTTTATTTTAACGCAGCTGGTTAACTGTGTCCTATTCCATGAGTAGAAGCTCAACCTCATAATCTGACAGATTGGCTAATTCAGCATGAGCAAGAAGGGAAAGAGTGAGACAGAGTCAAATCTCAGGAGTGTTAGACAGCCAGGCACATATACAAGAGTCTTTTGACAGGTTTGCCAGGCTAAAGACTTTTGATAAGAAAAGAATGATTCTTACAACAGATACAGACAGGTCCCTAGAAGCCATTGGCCTATGTAGTGCAGTTCTGGGCCAACAAGAGACATGGTCTCAAACAAAACGGTGTAAAGTGGCTAAGGAATGACCCCTAAGGTTGTCACATACACTGTCACATAGCAATACACATTTATACACATACACACATACGCCAATGTGCACATGCACACACACAACACACATGCATACACATGTGCATATACATTCTTATATAGCATACACATGTGTGTATATATGCATATACATGTATACATGTGTATATGTGCATGCACACATACACACATGCACACACATATACTCACATAACACACACAATACACACTCATGTATACATGTGATTATTTGCATGTACAGAATGAACATATATACATGTACATTCATATACTTACATAACACACACATACTCACATAACACACATACATGCACACATGCATGTGTGTATATGCACACACAATATGCATGCACATACATGTGTGCACACATATACTTACATAACATACACATGTACATAATGCACATATATGTGTACACATATGCATATGTGCAATTGCACACACACACATACATACCAATCATCATAAACATGCTTCAATAAGCAATTACAAATTTTCTTGAAAATAATAAAAGGTATAATAGAAATTTAGTATAATAATAAGAATAAGGAGGAGGAGGAGAAGGAGGAGCAAAACAGAGAAAATGAGAGAACCAAAAGACACAAAATTACTAAGGAGAAGAGTCTCAGTATAAGGACCATATGGACATGATTGAGGACCAGTTCAGTGAACACAGTCATGACATTTATACTGGATAGCCAAAGACAGTCAGAAAGAAATCATCTTGGAGGCCTGTGAGACAGTTAAGAAAGGAACAAACACCCAAACGTTCTGTGTCCCAAGGGACAACAGTGTAGAACGGAAAGGTACTCAGAAATGAAGGCAGAAATTGTCCCACATTTGGACAGAGACCTAAATCCAAATCCAAGAAGCTGGTGGATGCTAAATGTTACAAAATAACTTTTAACTGTAGCAAGTTTAAAGGTTCACATAATAATTAAACTTCTGAAAACTGACCAAAAAAATGTTTAAGTAACCAGGACAGAAGCAGAAACAGTTACAGTTTATTACTTATTTGGGAACAATTTTTTTTGAATGACAGTAGGATTTTGATACTACAGGGAGAAGGAAGAGGCTTGACATTTTCCAATAGTAAAAGGGCTGTCATCTGGGAAGCCTGTCTAGCGAGAAGGCCCTTCTGAAGCAAAGGCTGATGGGGCAGGGTGAGAGCTCTCTTGGTGCCATCGGTCACATTCCTGCCACCTAAGCATGAGCACCAGAGTTCAGATCTCCAGCACCCAGGTGAAAAGCCAGACTTGGAGGTGTAAACGTGTAACTCCAGCCTTTGGAGGAAATGGGGTGAAGACTGATATCTGAGTCTTACTGGCCCACCACTCTAGTAGGGTTAGTGATCTCCAGGCTCAGTGAGAGACCCTGCCTCAAAAACTGTAGTGGAGAGCAGAATTGAGTAAGACACCCTTTGTCAACTTCTGGCATCCTCTCTCTCTCTCTCTCTCTCTCTCTCTCTCTCTCTCTCTCTCTCTCAATAGCATCATTTTTAAGTGGAGGAAACATAAGCAGATATTTTCTTGGACAGTGCTCTCATAAAGACTGTGCAAAGAGAAGTTGAAGTCCAGTGACACTTCCAATTCAGACCAGTGTTAAGCCCCAGAGCCAGCAGTGGGGGTGGGGGTGGAGGGAGAGTTTATTTAGTGCTTTGAAGAGCCAGAGGGCAAAGAGGCTTCCACACAATTTCCCAAGCCAGGGTCATGCTTCTAGAAATGGCCTGGCCAGCATCCAGGGCCGAAGGTGGACATCAGAGCCCCCGTGGAAGACGCAGAAATAGCCACAGGCTGCCCCAGTGTCAGAATGGAAGACTCCAAGCGCAGAAGATGAAGGGAATTTGGCCCCAGGTCCTCATTGCAGCCTGACTCAGCTTGCTAAAAGGAAAATTGAACACCCTTATGGCCCCATAGACGAGCAGAATGAAGCTTCACGACTTAGACTTTATGACCCGAACCCTGCATGCTCTCAACCCCTCCACCCCAGCCATTGTGTGTCCCCATAAAGACTGTGGTCTCTGACTGTGCCTTCTGTAGCATGCCACATCTGTTCTGTACACCGAGCTCCCAAAGCTACTACGGTCTCGATCTGGTTGCAAAACGAAGGCAGAGAGAAACAACCAGGAATGCATGTTTCCCCAGAGACAGCATTGAGGCCCATGTTGGATTTAACTATTCCTTCACTCTTTCCCCAGGATAACCCAAGGCAGGGGCCTGATACGGGTAACCAGAATGCCCCTGCAGGGTTCTGCTCGCTGCTCAGGTGCCAGCTAGGGCAGTAGAGCCACTTGCTGAGCTGAGGTCCATTTCTATGTCAATTCTATCCTTCCCTGGACCTCTCAATAATCTTGGGTACAGGGTTTGCTTGGAGGAGGGGACTTAGGCTTTATCACACTGTTCTCATTTTGTTGGTTCTTTGTGTATGCATGTGTGTGGCACTGGCAACCAATACAGAGGAAGTATTCTACTGAGTGTACCCCCATCCCCTCCCTGGGAGATTCTAGGCAGGGGCTCTACCACTGAGCCACACCCCCAGCCCCTCCCTGGGGGATTCTAGGCAGAGGCTCTACCACTGAGCCACGCCCCCATCCCCTCCCTGGGAGATTCTAGGCAGGGGCTCTACCACTGAGCCACACCCCCAGCCCCTCACTGGGAGATTCTAGGCAGGGGCTCTACCACTGAGCCACACCCCAGCCCCTCACTGGGGGATTCTAGGCAGGGGCTCTACCACTGAGCCACACCCCCAGCCCCTCCCTGGGGGATTCTAGGCAGGGGCTCTACCACTGAGCCACACCCCCAGCCCCTCCCTGGGGGATTCTAGGCAGAGGCTCTACCACTGAGCCACGCCCCCATCCCCTCCCTGGGAGATTCTAGGCAGGGGCTCTACCACTGAGCCACACCCCAGCCCCTCACTGGGGGATTCTAGGCAGGGGCTGTACCACTGAGCCACACCCCCAGCCCCTCACTGGGAGATTCTAGGCAGGGGCTCTACCACTGAGCCACACCCCAGCCCCTCACTGGGGGATTCTAGGCAGGGGCTCTACCACTGAGCCACACCCCAGCCCCTCCCTGGGGGATTCTAGGCAGGGGCTCTACCACTGAGCCACACCCCCAGCCCCTCCCTGGGGGATTCTAGGCAGAGGCTCTACCACTGAGCCACGCCCCCATCCCCTCCCTGGGAGATTCTAGGCAGGGGCTCTACCACTGAGCCACACCCCCAGCCCCTCCCTGGGGGATTCTAGGCAGGGGCTCTACCACTGAGCCACACCCCCAGCCCCTCCCTGGGGGATTCTAGGCAGGGGCTCTACCACTGAGCCACACCCCAGCCCCTCACTGGGGGATTCTAGGCAGGGGCTCTACCACTGAGCCACACCCCCAGCCCCTCCCTGGGGGATTCTAGGCAGAAGCTCTACCACTGAACCACGCCCCAGCCCCTCACTGGGGGATTCTAGGCAGGGGCTCTACCACTGAGCCACACCCCAGCCCCTCACTGGGGGATTCTAGGCAGGGGCTCTACCACTGAGTCACGCCCCCAGCCCCTCACTGGGGGATTCTAGGCAGGGGCTCTACCACTGAGTCATGCCCCCAGCCCCTCCCTGGAGGATTCTAGTCAGGGCTTCTGCTAGCTAGCCATATACCCAACATACACACCAGAAGAATTCTAGGCAAACACTCAACTGCTGAGCTACGCAGCCCTCTGATTCCTTTGCAATACTCAACTTCATGCTGCCTTCTCTAGATTCTCTTCCTGCCCCATGAAGCCAATTTCCTTGATTTACCTGGTCTAGGCAGGTGATGGGTACCTGGAAGTACCAAAAGTTGGGGGGGAAGAGAGAGGGAGGGAGGGAAGGAGGGAGGGAGAGAGAGAGAGAGAGAGAGACCTCTGTGTTACTTACTGTTTCAAGGATGGCACTCTCTGGTGGCCTGGAAGCAGGTCAGGTGATCATGCTAAAAAAGATAGCATTTTCAGCAAATGGTGCTGGTTCAACTGGAGGTCAGCATGTAGAAGAATGCAGATCGATCCAAGCTTATCACCCTGTACAAAGCTTATGTCCAAGTGGATCAAGGACCTCCACATCAAACCAGACACACTCAAACTAACAGAAGAAAAAGTGAGGAAGAGCCTCGAACACATGGGCACTGGCGAAAACTTCCTGAACAAAACACCAATGGCTTATGCTCTGAGATCAAGAATTGACAAATGGGACCTCTTAAAACTGCAAAGCAATTTCTGTAAGGCAAAGGACACCGTCATTAGGACAAAACAGCAACCAACAGATTGGGAAAAGATCTTTACCAATCCTATGTCTGATAGAGGACTAATATCCAATATATACCAAGAATTCAAGAAGGTAGACTTCAGAGAATCAAATAACCCAATTAACCAATGGGGTACAGAGCTAAGCAAAGAATTCACAGCTGAGGAATGCCGAATGGCTGAGAAACACCTAAAGAAATGTTCAACATCTTTAGTCATAAGGGAAATGCAAATCAAAATGACCCTGAGATTCCACCTCACACCCATCTGAATGGCTAAGATCAAAAACTCAGGTGACAGCAGATGCTGGCGAGGATGTGGAGAAAGAGGAACACTCCTCCATTGTTCATAGGATTGCAAGCTGGTAAAACTACTCTGGAAATCAGTCTGGAGGTTCCTCAGAAAATTGGACATTGAACTACCTGAGGACCCACCTATACCTCTCTTGGGCATATGCCCAAAAGATGTTCCAACATATAAAAAAGACACATGCTCCACTATGTTCATAGCAGCCTTATTTATAATAGCCAGAAGCTGGAAAGAACCCAGATGCCCTTCAACAGAGGAATGGATACAGAAAGTGTGGTGCATCTACACAATGGAGTACTACTCAGCTATTAAAAACAATAACTTCATGAAATTCATAGGCAAATGGATGGAACTAGAAAATATCATTCTAAGTGAGGTAACCCAATTACAAAAAAGCACACATGGTATGCACTCACTGATAAGTGGATATTAGCCTAAAAGCTCAGAATACCCAAGATACAATCCACAGACCACATGGAGCTCAAGAAGAAGGACCACCAAAGTGAGGATGCTTCAGTCCTTCTTAAAAGGGGGAAACAAAAATATCCATAGGAGGAGATATGGAGACAAAGTTTGGAGCAGAGACTAACGAAATGGTCATTCAGAGCCTTCCCCACGAGGCTCTGAATCCATGAGGATCCAGCCCATATACATACAGCCACCTAACCCAGACAAGAAATGCATGCTGACAGGAGCCTGATATAGCTGTCTCCTGAGAGGCTCTGCCAGAGCATGATAAATATAGAGGCAAATACTAGCAGCTAACCATTGAACTGAGAACAGGGTCCCCATTGGAGGAGTTAGAGAAAGGATTGAAGGAGCTGAAGGGGCTTGCAACCCCATAAGAACAACAATACCAACCAACCAGAGCTCCCAGGAACTAAACCACCATCCAAAGAGACCCATGGCTCCAGCTGCATATGTACAGAGGATAGCCTTGTTGGGCACCAATTGGAGGAGAAGTCCTTGGTCCTGCCAAGACTGGATACTCCAGTGTACCAGAATGTCAGGGTGGGGAGGTGGGAAGGGGTGGGTGGATGGGTGGGGGAACACCCCCATACAAGAAGGGGGATGGGAATGGGATAGGGGGTTTATGGATGGAAAACCAGGAAAGGGGGTATCATTTGAAACGTAAATAAAAAAATAAATAAAAGTACCAGCCCCCATGGTGGGCTGCCTGTCCAGATGAACAACAGAATCATCAGAGACTTGTAATTTTTCTCTATGTGACACAAGGCACAGGCTGCCTGCCCCTGGGGACCTAGACCTCAGGCAGCAGGACATTGGACTTGTCTTCCCTCATATCCTGCCTGGGATACCTCCAGCCTTTGACCTGGTCTCTTAGGAGGTGGGAGGAATGTGCATTAGAATCACTCTGGCAAACTCTGACGCCATTCTAGGAGCACTGATTAGACAACAGCTTGAGTGTTCTGCCTAGAGGCCGGGAGACTGTTGCTGGCTGCTGAAGGAAGATGCTATCAGTGCGAGAGACAGGGCCTTGCTTCTTGGGAGACTGTTTTCTGTGGAGCTTCAATTGCTTCTGTGGAGCAACTTTAAGTGAGAAACAATGCTGGGGTCAGGAGGGAGGGGGAGAGGCCACGGAGACACACACTCCTTTCTGCTTCTCTTCCATCCACTCCCCACATAGCTCTCCTGGCGAGAATGAAGATCTTCCAAGGAGATACATGCTCCCTGACTGTCATCAACCCCAAGGAATTGGAACTTCCCCAGGAATCTCACTCTGGGTGGTGGAAAAGGCTGAAGCCTGGTGCCAGCCAGAGGGAGAAGAGACTTCACCCAGTTCTGACAAACTTGTCTTATCACCTTACAAGAAAGACTGAAACTGAGACCATCATGGCTCAGTGATTAGCAGGACCTTAGCTTGGCCAGAGCTGTTTAGATGTTCATAGCTCTTTAATTAAAAAAATAAAATAAAACCTATTGCATGCATATGTGTGGGTGCATGTGTGTGTGTGTGTGTGTGTGTGTGTGTGTGTGTGTGTGTGTGTGTGTGTGTGCATATGCATGTGTGTATATCAGGCCACAGTTAATGATGGGTATCTTCTTTGATTGTTCTTTATGTAGTAAGGCAGGAATCCGGAGCTCACCTATTCAGCAAATCTAGCTATCCAGATTGTCCTGGGGTATTCTCCTTCTCCCAAGTCCTGGGATCGTAGATGGGCCACCATGCCTGTCCAGCATTTACATGGTTGCTGACTATATAGACTTCTGTTTTGCAGGTACTTTACCCACTGACCCATCTCTATACCATCCTGCCTGTCTCTATTTAAACCTAAACCTTAAACATTACGTTAGGGTCCCAGGGATGATCAACAGAAGCCACGAGGCCTCTTTGACCCCCATGTGACCACATTGAATAAATTTCCTTTTCTGATCTTCACTGTGACTTATGTGTTCAGTTGTCCTGTTGTGGGAGCCTGACTGAGCCTGGCTTGTTAGTGCTGTTGTAGCCCAGGCTCGGACTATAACAATGACAGCATTACCCACAGGCCCTTAGGGCTTGAGATGGGCTGAGTTATGACCTATGAAATTATTGTTGAGGTTCTAAGCCCCAGCACCACGGGATGTCATTGTTTCTGGGGTTAGAGTCTATAAAAAAAGGAGAGAGGAGAATTGGGGAGGGAGAGGCTGACTTCTCCAAATCCTCTTAACTCTTTTCTATTGAGGAACCTGAAAGAGTCTTCTGGGCTGCTGGCCTTTCCGCTCCTGGGTGCCGGCTAACTCCCTCTTGCCTTCCAACCACTGCCCTGCTCTAGGCTTGTCCTGCTCCAGCAGAGTGTCCCCTGCCCTTTTGTGGTGTCCAGTACCATACTCCTGGGATCCTGCTCTGCTCTACAATCCCCAAAGCAAGACTCACTCTCTCTCTTTTCTGCCCTTGCCCCCACACCCAAGGTAGCCTTCTCTCCTTTAGGGTTTCCACCGTTGTTCCTAAGACAAACGGTGTTACTGGCATGCCCATCCCTCACCTTAACCAAGGTCTATCTCCTGCTCCCTCCATTGTTCCTGGTCTCCCTAAGTGGTTACCAACACACGGCAGTCACTCAGTGGTCCCTACCCTCCGTCCTTCTGGTTGCCCTCCTTTTTCCTCTCAAATGTGCATCTCAGGCTGACCCAGACTCTTACCAGATAGGGACAGATGAGCCATACCATTGTACGCTCTTCTAGACCAGGGCCATGTTTTCTGTGCCTTGTTTACCTCCTTCCAGATGAAGCTGGGCAGAAGTGGAGGAACTTCTGCTGTACTCCCTGAGGTGTTGGGACAGTGTGTCCTTTGCTTGTTATTCACAAGCATAGCCTGAAGCAGCAGGTGTTCCAGGAGGAGCTGAGTGGCTTCTTCAACAAAAATAAGCAGGCCTGGTTGGGCAGATAGTTGAGTGGTAAAACATTTGCTATGAAAGTGGAGGACTGGAGTTCCAGCTCCCGAAGCACTGTGAGATCGAGACCCTGTAAGGTCTGTAATCCCAACAGGCCTATGAGTATTTTGAAGGCAGGGAGACAGAAGGATTCCAGAAGCTGGGCACACATGCAGAAAACAAGAGATCCTTCCTCAGGCAAGACTGAAGAGAACTGAAAACCAAATTGCCCTCTGACCTCCACACATGTGCTATGGCATACACAAGACCAAGTTCCATATATACGAAAAGGCACATACACACACACACACACACACACACACACACACACACACACACACACAAATATACAGACAAGGCAAACAGACACATACAAATACACAGATACACAGATACAGACAGACACACACACACACAAATATACTGACACAAACAGACAAACATATGCAAACACACAGATACACAGATATATATAGACAGATACACAGACACACACACAAATACACACAGAGATATACAGACACAGACACACACACACACAAGCACACAGATATGCAGACACACACAAATATATAGACACAGAAACAGGCAGATAGACAGACAGACAGACAGACAGACACACACACACACACACACACACACACAAACACATAAAATAACCAAGTTACTGACCTCTCAGTCTAACATTGACAACAACTGGACCAGTATGTAAGTCTCTGAGTGAATGATTTATATAGCTTTGGAAAACTCACACTACACCAGAGTTTTCGGACAAACAACACCCATTTGTGGGTTGGTAATCGATGTACTTCAGCGATCTACAGGGGTAAACTTGGTTTCTAGTTAGCTTTCCCAAGGGTGCTAGAAAATTGTAATTTAGATGCAATCAATAGACATTTATTGAGTGTCTGTTCCAGGTCTGTGAAATGGTGGGCTTTGTTGGGGGAGGAAGAGAGAGATGAATTGGGGGAGCCCACTGTCGGGGTGACTTCTCTGTCCTCAGTGTCTCGCTTAGCCTGGAAAATAGCAACAGAAATATCTCTGGCAACATCAAAAAAGTGCGAAGGAGGGGCAATCCTTTGGTATCTGAGTCCATGAGACCAGGGCAAGCCGAGGGGCCCATGTCCCTTCCCCGTGAGATAAAAGCTTTTAGTTACATTTTGCCTCTCTGACTAGAAACTTTTTAAGTCAAAGAAATGTCTAGGTTTAGTGGGTAAAGTTTTTGCCTCACCAACACGGAGGCTCAGACTAAGTCTGAGCACCCATATAAAAACTGGGCCTGGCTGTAACTCTAAGGCTGGTGGGTAGAGACAGGATGGTTTCTAGAGCTCAAAGGCTTGCCCAGTCAGGAAGCTCCAGGGTCTAAGGGAAACCCTGAATGAAAAAATAAGGGAGAGGGTGATTGGGGATGACACTTAAGTTGACCTCTGGTCACCACACTGTCCTACACAAGCGGAACCACTCACAGACACATACATACATACACGTAGACACCATATACACTCAGTAGGCAAAGGTGCCCGCCATGAAGCCTGACTATGTGGATTCTATTCTGAGTTATAGAACGGTAGAAGGAAAGAACCAAGTCCTGCGATATATCACATAACTCCCACATGTGGACCGCGCCATGCATACAAAATAGACAAACAAATAAATAACACAAATTAGGAACGAAACAGTTTGGTGTCTATGTCACCATAGTCTAGTTAATTGTCACATTCCGTCGTGACAGGGAAGGTGTGCCTGAGTTCATGGTGCTGGGAGCACGTTGCTGGAACTCCTCACATCCCTGTCGACCTGGAAGCAGAGGGCTCGGGCTTAAATAGAGCCAGTCTACAAGCCACAGCACCGCCTCCATAGTTCTACATTGGCTGACTAGGCTTCATGTTCCAAAGGGTCCACAACCTCTCCCTGACAGCGCCACCTGCTGGAAATCAAGCATTACTGCACATGGTCCTGTGGGAGACATGGGGAGCATAATCCCTACTCCTCTCTAATACCACCTCCTCATCTGAAAGGAAGCTAGACACAAGACCCTTCCTCTCCTTGGATAAGAAGTAAAGGAAAGCACCTGCCCAGTTCCTCACACACCTGCTTCTGACACATCCCTCCTCTTTCCCATTTCAGATCCCGAGACCAGATGTCATCTCTAAGCCTTTGCTGTGTCAAAAGACAGAACAAAAATAACTTACCTGAGGAAGGATTTGTCTTGGCTCACAGTTCAAAGTTCATCATGGTTGGGGAGGGCAAGGCGGCAGTGGTGTGAGGCGGCTGCTTACACTGTATCCACAGTCAGGAAGCCGAGAGAGAGATGGATGCTGGTCCTTAGATCGCTTTCTACTTTCTATTTATGTCAGAGCTCCAGCCTAGGGAATGGTGCTGCCCACAGTTAGGGTGCATCTTCCCACCTCAATAACCTAAGGTAGATAATTCCTCATAGGCTCAGAGGCTACTCTAATTGAGACAGTCCCTCACAGCTATGCCGTGAGATTTGTCTCCTAGGTGGCTCTAGGCTCTTCAAGTTGACGGTCAGTGTCAGCCATCAGGCCTCTGCATACCCCTTTCTGGTCCACATCACTACTATTCATATTCCCAGACGTCTAGGGGAAGAAACCTCCCTTCACTTACAATCTCGAGCCACTATTCGATTCGATAGATGGTTCCTATCTGGGAAATGGAAGCATGGGCTCCCAGTTCTTCAGAGTCCGTGCTTTCAAATATTACAGAAGTCCTTAGCCCGTGCTGGTTCCTCCCAATCTGGGAACAACTAAGAGACTGAAGATGCTTGGGCTGCTCCATTAAACCTGAGAGAAAATATCTCCCAGGCTCCAGAGTACCTCAGTCAGGGAAGGTATCCCAAGACAGGGAGGCAACAAGCTCAGCTCCCCCACCACACATTTCCTGAGGCACACCGACCGTCTCTGAATGATTCCCATTGCTCTAGCCTGTGGAGGGGGGGGGAGGGGAGCTGCCTAGCCTTGGACTCATTCATCTCCCTCCTGGCCCCAGGCTGAAGAATGCTCATGGGCAATCAGTCCTAGCTCCCTTTTGCCTTGGAGTCTCTGCTTTGCTAGCAGTTGGATTCTGCATTTTCTGGTGACACAGAGATTGTGTGCACAGAAATGGGGACTTGAAAACCATACCCTGTCATAGCAATATCATGTTCACTATGTATTAACCATCCTCCTTTTTATAGTTCTCTCTCTGTCTCTCTAACTCTCTCTGTCTCTGTCTTTCTGTTTCTCTCTCCCCCCCCCTCTCTCTCTCTCTGTGTGTGTGTGTGTGTGTGTGTGTGTGTGTGTGTGTGTGTGTATGTGTGTGTTCATATAGTTATTAAATTGGGAAGTGGCAACCTGTACTCCATCACAAGCCCAGTCACCTGTCCATGGTGGAAAGCAAGAGAAAGAGACTTATTTGATGTGGCCATATTGGGGAGGGGTGACACAGAGATCAGTAAACCCCCAAGTCCACCCTCAGGGTCCTGAAGTTTAAACAGAGGACCAAGGTGTGCACATCTGAGAGGCCCTAGCACAGTCCTTTCCACTGTTACCCCATCACTCTCTGGTTTCCGGCTTATCTTCAGTTGTTGAGAAAGGTGTGAGACCTCTTCCTAGGAGACAAGTTCTCTGGCTGACTGGTGGATTTTCCTTCCTCCAGCGTGAGATTCCTGAAAAGATTTACATTTCTTTAGGGTCCATTGTTCTAATAGTCTGGTTATCAGATTGAGAGATACAAGCGTCTCTTTCAAATATCTCCGTTTTCTTGAGGCTGGTCACTGTGTGGAAATGCAGACGTGTGCACCATGGGGTACCTATGGGAAGGTCAGAGGATAACCTTGGGTATGGTCTTTGCCCTCCAACTTGTTTAAGTTGGTATTGTCTGTTATTCATCTTCTTGAGTGCCAGGCTAGCTGGGCCGAGCTTCTAAGAGTCTCCTGTCTCCACCTCCTACTTGCCACAGGATCATGGATGTGGACTACCACATCCAACTCTGGGTTCTGGGCATTTGAACACAGACCCTCACAGTTGTTTGGCATATACTTTATCTACAGAACCATCTCTCCGGCCCCAGGGGTTCATTCTCAATTCAGATGGGAGATGAAGGCATTGGGAGAGGAATAGATTCTCAAAGAAACAACTTCAAATGCCCTTCTGCGAGCAATCCTCAAACTCCTTCAGTTAAAATGAATCACCAGGGGCAGGCAAAGATGGCTTAAAGGGTACAAATGCTTGCCGTGCAAGCATGAGGGCCTAGGTTCACATCCCCAGCACATGAAAGCCAGGTGTGGTGGCACATGTCTACAGCACAAGCATGGGCAGCATGGGCAAGCACTGGGAGGCATGGGCAGAGATAAAGGAATCTTAGGGGTTTGATGCAGCACTCAGCCCAAGACAGTGGTCTATCTCCACACAGAGCGAGACCCTGTCTCAAAATAATAAGGTAGGGGTTTGCGGAGATGGCTCGGAGGGTAAACCACTTGCTGGGCATGAAGGCCTGAGTTTAAATGCTCAACCCCCACGTAAAAAGTCAGGGTGACCTCATATGCTTAAGACCTCTGTATTATGAAGGGCAGACAGGAGAAGGCCGGCTACCAGCATGGTTCCAAGCTCAGTGAGAGATTGTCTAAATGGAAAAAAAGGGAAAAGGGTGGGAAATGGCAGACAGGACACCTGGCATCCTTCTCTGGTGTCCGCGTTTGCACGTGGGCATGCATACATGTACACATGTTCACATATAACACCTGCACACGCACACACACAAAGACAGAGACAGAGACAGACAGAAGGACAGACAGACAGACAACATTGGCCTACACTAGCAATTCCAGGACATGGAGACAAACAGATCAAAGGTTCAAGGTCACCCCCAACTGTGTGGTGAATTTGACACCAGTCAAAAACAGTACCTTCTTTCCACCTTTACGATACCTGTGGCAGACATCACCAATCAATCAACATCTTTTGCATCCATGAGCGGAGTGAACCTCAGAGACCTTCTCAATGCGGCCCTTCAGAAAACTACCATTCAGATTGTTGTGCACACAGGAAGGATAGTATCTAGCTTCAGCATGTATTAGTTGTCTTAGAAGTTTCTTCAAAAGTTCTTGCATTTGACAGCTCTGTAGCCTTACACGGTGTGGCTACATCATGATTTATTTAACTGAGTCCTTCTTGGAAGCAATTTGGACTGTGTCCAGCTTTTCTGCAATTGCTGTTGCTCCAGATTGATGTTTCCTTCTACTTACTCCTTTGTGTAGATGTGCAGGTGTTTCTGCAAACTGGCATCAGCAGGCTCACAACTCAGGACGTGCACATTTGTGTCTTTGTAGACACTGTCCGGTTACAATGCTGCGTTACAAACATGCTCCAGCTGTGGTTGAGCTCCCCAGTGTCCAGCCTTTCAAGCACAGCATGTTAGCATGTTATCCGTCTTTATATCTTCCTAGTTCTATCCCTCAGCTTTCCGCTACTGTAACAAACACCACCACAGATGACCAGCTTATAAAGAAACAAGGTTTGTTTGTTCTCAAGACTGGGGAGGTTTCTGGCCACGATTGGTTAGCTCTGTTGCTTTTGGCCTGTGATAGGGTGTGTGGGAAGTTTACTTACTAGGAAAGAGTGGCTGGGGAACCACAGTCCCTTTCAAAGGCACTTCTTTAGTGACCTAAAGTCTTTCATCTGGGCCCCAGCTTCCTGAAGGTCTCACTCGCCCAACCACACCACCTTGTGGACCACATCCCTAGAGCCTGGGCATTTGAGAGACTCCAGGTCTAAAAGCAGTGCCAATCCAAGGGCAGGATATGGCACTGTTACTGCAAACTTCATTGTTTAGCTACGCAGGCTGAGCACATTTTCACGCTCTTTAGCCAATCACATCTAACCTATAAAAGAGCCTCTCCACGTGAATTAGGACAATGTGGGAAGAAGAGACAAAGAAAACAATGACTCAACTTCAGACAATAAGGAATTTCTCTTGTGTATGGGTTTGGTGTCTATGTCTTTATCACAGATGAAGCAGTTGAATGTTCATGTGTGTTCACACATGTTCATGTACCTGTGCATGTGGTGAAAGTCAGAGGGCAACATTGGGCTCTGGGATTGCTTATTCCTCATGTCCTCTGAGGTGTAGTTGCCTTTCTTATAGTGTCCTGTCCCAGCAGGACGGGGCTTCTCTCCTGCATTATCTGCTGTTACCCACAGAAAAATCTCCATTAACTTCCCATCATGGAAGCCAGAGGGCCTCATGAGTCCCTCCTCCTCCTCCTCAAGGATTGGTTGACAGTTAACGATCTACATGACTCATCCTCTGACCCCAATGATAAACAGTTAATTGCTGAGAGAAACAGAGAGATGGCAGTTCCCTCAGTGGTGTAGTGGCCCCTACATTATCTAAGCCCTTGTAAGGAAACCGCCATTAAACCCATTGTTTGACCAAGCCGAAGCTGGATGGAATCATTGTTGGATCGGTCACTGCTGCTCTACTGGGAGTGAACAGACACTTACCTACCTGGGGAAAGTTCCTGCTTGTGGGAAAGACCTCCCCATCCAATCTCAAGATTGTTTATGACTGGGGCTCTAGACTGCCAGAGCTGAAGCTGGATGCAGTCCACAATGCAGTTCTTTAAACAGCGATGCTGACAGCCTGGGTGGGGTTCAAAAGCAGGAACACACCTCACAGAGGGCGGGGTGCTTGGGAGCCACATAGGCACGATGGGTACTTTGTGTGGAGTGCTCGGTGCGGCAGAAGGAGCAGTCCAAGACTCCTGAAACCTCAAATGGCAGGCGATGTTGAGTGAAGAGGCCATCTTAGCCCCTCATGGTCCCTTGCCCAACTAATGCACAGCTGAGGTGACCAAGGAGAGCACCATCAGACGGAGTTCCACCAGCATCCTCAGGTTGTTCCTATCACTACCTTGATGAGTCTGAACAGGATGGCCTCCCCTCTGGCAACTCCGGGTACGGTCAGTGAACTGCTGGGTCTAGACTAGCATCTCTAGCTACTTAGGACTGAGCAGGGAAATGAAAGACCAGAAGTCAGTCTGGACTAAATGGTTACTCCAAGGCCGTTCTGGGCAACCTAGTGAGATTCTTTCTTAGTGGGGTGGGGGATGAAAAGAGAGCTGGAGATGCAGCTCAGTGGTAAAATTCATGCATAAATGGTGACACGGAGGGACTAGAATCATGGCTCAGTGGTAGAGCCCCTGCCTAGAATCCCCCAGTGAGGGGCTGGGGGCATGGCTCAGTGGTAGAGCCCCTGCCTAGAATCCCCCAGTGAGGGGCTGGGGCGTGGTTCAGTGGTAGAGCCCCTGCCTTAATCTCCCAATGAGGGGCTGGGGGCGTGGCTCAGTGGTAGAGCCCCTGCCTAGAATCCCCCAGTGAAGGGCTGGGGGCGTGGCTCAGTGGTAGAGCCCCTGTCTAGAATCCCCCAGTGAGGGGATGGGAGTGTGGTTCAGTGGTAGAGCCCCTGCCTAGAATCCCCCAGTGAGGGGCTGGGGGCGTGGCTCAGTGGTAGAGCCCCTGTCTAGAATCCCCCAGTGAGGGGCTGGGGGCGTGGCTCAGTGGTAGAGCCCCTGCCTAGAATCCCCCAGTGAGGGGCTGGGGGCGTGGCTCAGTGGTAGAGCCCCTGCCTAGAATCCTCCAGTGAGGGGCTGGGGTGTGACTCAGTGGTAGAGCTCCTGCCTAGAATCCCCCAGATATACTCAGCCCTCTACTGTTCAGCCATCCCCCATGAAGATACTGGAGAACTCTAAGCACACACTCTTCTGCCGAGCTACATGCTCAACCCTTTTCTTGCTCTCTGTTTAGGGACACTATCACACTAAATTGCCTACACTGGCTTTCAACTCCCTCTATAGCCCAGGCGGGTCTTGAACTTCGATCCACCTGCCTCTGCTTCCTGAGTGTTGGGATGTCACCTGTCAGAGGGTCCAGATGCTCTCCATTGCAGCATCAGAAGGTTTGCCCCCACCCAGTCTTAGCTCAGCTCTCACCCACTATATTCCGATTGCCTTTCCCTGAGCTGGGGCTGTTTTGCAGAAGGTTCAGTGCGATAAAATGATGCTAAGAGCAGCATACCTGGGCACCGCAGAGCCTGCTGGGGAAAATACAGAGTGCAGACACTATTTATACAGCGAGGGAGTGTTTTGGCAAGAAACTTACAACTGACGTTTAGAATTAATTTAGCGCCTTGTCTGCTCCCAGGACATATGCCATGTGTCTAGAATTCTGACACCGTCAACACCATCTGTGCCTGCTGGATGTGGCGGAGAAGGACCGAGGAGGCCCTGATACAAGGACAGGCAGTTCCGGGTGGCGGCAACAATCACACCTCCTTCCGTGTGTGAACGCCACTGATGTGTACAGAACCCCAGACCTCCAATCAGCAGGCAGATGGTGCGTGTCTTGGTTTGTGAAAGGCACCAAGCATAGGTAGTACATGGTGCGGTGCAATCTGGGATCACATGGAATTGTGACCTGCACTGTCTGATATCTGGACCTGTTGGGGTGTGGGAGTGGGAGTCTGGGATTGGGGGTGGGGCAAGTGGGAGCTGTTCGCTTCCTCCAGGGCTGGCTGGGGATTAAAACGGAGTCATTGGTAGGGACACAGGGTATAGTCCCAGAAACCAGAAACAGATGTGGAGCAAATGACCCCCTCCGGCAGCTTTGCCTCAGAAGACTTAAGCTGTTGTTGGTCACAAGTGGTGACACAGAGCTTTGCATTCCCTCTTAAATACAGACCCCAATGCTGGGAGCTCAGAAATAAATCCTTAAATTGGGTGACAGTCATAGGCCATGCTCACTAATACTGCTCAGAGAAGGAAGCAGAAGAGGGTAGCAGGCTGTCAGCAGCCGTCTGTGCCTCCTCCCTCCATGGTGCAAACATACTAAGAAACCTTAGGTGGCTTTTCTGTGATGTCAGACCATTCACTATGCATCTACAAATCTCTCCTCCTCTTCCGCATCCTTCCTCCCCTCCTCCTCCCTCTGTTGTTCTTCTCCCTACTCTTTCCTCTGGGTATGAGTGTGGGGTGGGGAGAGTAGTGATAGAACTCGGGGTATTGTACATAATAGGCAAACAAAACACATTACTTCTAAGCCATGCTCTCAAGGAGCTTCTAGGCAGGGGCTCTACCACTGAGCCACACCCCAGCCCCTCACTGGGGGATTCTAGGCAGGGGCTCTACCACTGAGCCACGCCCCCAGCCCCTCACTGGGGGATTCTAGACAGGGGCTCTACCACTGAGCCACACCCCCAGCCCCTCACTGGGGGATTCTAGGCAGGGGCTCTAGCACTTGAGCCACACCCCAGCCCCTCACTGGGGGATTCTAGGTAGGTGCTCTACCACTAAGCCACGCCCCAGCTCCTCACTGGGGGATTCTAGGCAGGGGCTCTACCACTGAACCACGCCCCCAGACCTTCCCCAGGGGATTCTAGGCAGGGGCTCTACCACTGAGCCACGCCCCCAGCCCCTCACTGGGGGATTCTAGGCAGGTGCTCTACCTGAGAATGCCAGCCCCTCCCTGGGGATTCTAGGCAGGGGCTCTAGCACTTGAGCCATGGACTCATGCCCTCTTTTTACTTTTTATCTTCAGGCAGTCTAAGTTGCCTAGGATGGTGTTGAAATTGCAATTCTCCTGCGGCAGTCTCCAGAGCAGCTGGATAATGGACATGAGGCTTACCAGGACTAGCATCTAGACATTTTTTCTGAGCATTGCTGGTGACTAACTACAAAACTTAAAAAAAAAAAAATGAGGACATCCCTACCTATAGCAGATCAGCCAAAGGACCAGCTTATTCGTCATGAAGAAAGGGGCTACCCTAGGGTGAGGGCTGCAAGCTGGATTTGTGTGTTAATTTATTTCATAGTGTGTGTATATGCATGTGTATACGTGTGTGTGTGTCTGTGTGTGTGTGTCTGTGTGTCTGTGTGTGTGTCTCTGTGTGTGTGTGTGTCTATGTGTGTGTCTGTGTGTCTGTGTGTGTGTCTGTGTGTCTGTGTGTGTGTCTGTGTGTCTGTGTCTGTGTGTCTGTGTGTCTGTCTGTGTGTCTGTGTGTCTGTGTCTGTGTGTGTGTGTCTCTGTGTATGTGTCTGTGTGTCTCTGTGTGTGTGTCTCTGTGTGTGTGTGTCGGTGTGTCTGTGTCTGTGTGTATGTGTGTATGTGTGTCTGTGTGTGTCTGTGTGTATGTGTGTCTGTGTGTGTGTCTGTGTGTGTGTCTGTGTGTGTGTCTGTGTGTCTGTGTCTGTGTGTATGTGTGTCTGTGTCTGTGTGTGTCTGTGTGTGTGTCTGTGTGTGTGTTTGTCTATGTGTGTGTGTGCCTTTTTGTTCACGTGTTGGTCAGAGGGTAGCTTTCTGCTGTCTCTTTCCCTGCTGATGCCAGGAACTGAGTTCAGGTCGTCAGCCTCCACATCAAGCACCTTTAACCTTTGAGCCATCTACATTTGCAGAATTCATGTACAGCTGAGAAGGCTCCATTGTGAGGCAACCTCTGAAACGAGCAAAACCACAGGTGATGGGGAATGAGAAAGCCAAGGTGAGGTTCCTGGGAGCCAAGAAGGCGAAGACATGCTGAGGGGACAGGGAGACAGGAGACACAGAGGTTCAGAGAGGGGCCATGAGTTAGCCCACCCTGCGGGGACAGGGAACATGAATTCAGTGTGTGAGGACCCGGGGTTTGATTTGATGTGCAGTGAGGAGCGGTTTGGGGACCCCCAAGCAGTACAGCAGAATGTGAGCCCCATTGAAGAGAGCCCCGTGGGTGCTCCTTGAGGAGTAACTGTGTCCGAACATGCGTTGAACCCGCATTGAAAACTAGGTCTAGTGATCCCAGTACTTGGGAAGCTGAGGCAGGAGGATCAAGAACTCAAGGCAGCCTAGGCTATGCAATGAGTCCCTGTTGAGACAAAAATTTATAGAAGAAGATGAGAATGGCACGTGTGAGGCACAGAGTGCAAAGTTGCTGTGTGGGGGAAAGATGTCCACCCTCCCTGCAGGCGTAGCAAGCACATCCTGAGATACATGGGAAGATGGTGTCTAAGAAACTTGTGGTCGAGTTCTTACCCCAGTGCGCTAAAGCCCCTGGGTCTGAATCCAAGCACTGTAAAATGATAATAATAATAATAATAATAATAACAACAATAATAATAAATATCCATATCCATGACTCCTCGCTCTAGTCTGCTTCCCAGCTCCACTGAGGGCCATGTAGAGGAAGTGGTACTGGCTTGCAAGAGCTCAGTGAGGAGCCCCACTTTGGTAGCAGTGTCTCCTGTCTGTGGTAGCAGGATTCCCCTCTGTGGTTAAGCATCCTTGAAGCTGTGGTGAGGTTGTACCAGATACAGCAGAAGCTGAGGCACCAGAGCTTTGTTCTATACATGCACTGAGGATGGGTTCACACCCTCAAGACGCCTGATGCTGGTGTTACGTCACTTGTGTTGTGGTTTCTACACACACACACACACACACACACACACACACACACACACACACAGTTCTGTTGGGATCATGGGAAGAAATGTCATAAACTGAGGACCCAGAAAGGGTCACTTTTATCCTTGAAATATGTCATCTGCTTCTGCTTCGAAAACATTTGTGAAAGCATCTTCGGAATCCACCGTGCAGAACCCCCTGTGCTGCTCTCCGTCTTGGGTAACTGACTCCAGCCTTGTTCTCCAAAGTCTTGATTTGCTTACCTTTTGCCAAATAAACCAAACTCAACCTACCAACATCTCAAACTACCTACATCTCCTGCTTCAGTTTTCCTTTCTGTTGCAATAAACACCACGACCAAGAGCAACCTAGGGATGAAAGGGTTTATTTGGCTTCTACACCCTGATTGTGATCCGTCATTGAAGGAATCAAGGCAGATCTCAAGCAGGAAGAGAGACAGGAACGGGAGTGGGGGTGGTGGTGAGGATAAGGGTGGGGGGAAGCCGCTGGCTAGCTGGTTCCCCTGGTTTGTCAGCTTGAATTCTCATACCACCCACGACTACCTGCTTGGGATAGTAAGACCCACAGTGGACTGAGCCCTTTCATGTCAAATCATTAACCAGTAATATGGCCTCCATACGTACCTGCAGAGCCAATCTGATGGAGGAAAGTCTTCCATACAGGCTGTCTCTTCCCATGTGACTGTAGGCTGTTTCAAGTTGACAGGAATAACCAGTGCGTTTCTTGACCGAATTCTTTGCTTCAAGGCAACAATCAAGTGGTACCTCTCTACCTCCATAATGGAAATGCAAAGACACAGTGAAAAACCTGGAGGGGTGGGGGTGGCGCTCATTCCACCATCAAGAGCCCATGACCCCTTGACAAACCAAACTAATTTCCCCCCTTCCATCCAAGGAGGACATGGTGACGGAACTCCCCCGTCTCAGTGGCACTGAGATGAGGTGGCAGAGACGCAAACATTACCAAGGAATATGTTCCTCGTTTTCCTGAGTGAAATTCTGGGGTTGAAGCTACCACTTCTGAGCCCGTGTCCATCATTCAATCCCGAGCAAGGTGTGACGTGTGCTTGCCCTCAGAAGCGAACATCCACCCACTCAACATGTACGCCTGCTGCTCTTCATCGCCGGTGTTGCGGCACCCAACAGCGCCCAACAGGAGGCAGTTTCAGAAACCCATGCGAAGCCTGTGCCAGCCCACTGAAAAGAGAAAGTTGGCTTCTGTTCTCACCACAGAATGCCCCCTCCTGAACCAGCATAAAAGCCCCCCACTCCCTGCAGCTAGCAATTTGCAAGAAATTGCTTTTTTTTCCTTTTCATTTAATAATCATCAAATCCATCCTCCAGTTGTACAAACTGAAAATCAGCTCACGAGCCGAGAATAACCTTGCCACCCGTGGAACAAAAGAAAATGTTTAATTGGGCTTGCATGGGGTAAAACTTTCAAACAGCACAAGGAGGGGGTCACATCGGGTGGGAGGAAGTTGCCACACTCTCCTGACCTCTGGCCTCCTCCTCAGATACCCAGAAACTGTTGATAAAACTTGTGCATCCTCCTGAGAGTGGTGTCTGTACATGCTCTTCTGTTATGCAAATGATGTGTGTGTGTGTGTGTGTGTGTGTGTGTGTGTGTGTGTGTGTACTCATACCTGCAAAACCCCTATGTATAACTCTCTACCTTATTTTTTATGGCAAGGTATGATGGTTAGTTTTAATTACCAACGTGGCATCATCTGAGATCACCTGGGAAGGGAATCTCTTAGTGAGGGATTATTTAAATCAAGAAGGTCTGTGGGTGTGCTTGGGGTTGCCTTAATTGCTATAAAAAGTCCCAGCCCACTGTGGGTGGTATCATTCCCTTTGTTTGGGCTCTAAACTCTATGAGTACAGAGACGGACTGAGCACAAGCATGCATGCAATTCCTTCATTCTCCTCTGGTCTCAACCGCAGATGTAACGTGACCCAGCTGCTTCATGTTCCAGATTGATTCCCTTCAGTGATAGACCAACCTAGAACTGTGAGCCAACACTTTCTCCCCTAAGTTGCTTGTTGTTGCGGTACTGTGGTTTGAATGTGAAATGCCTCCCAGAAGCTCACATGTTTGAACACTCGGACCCCAGATGGTGATGTTGCTATTTGAGGGAGGTTGTGGAACTGTTCCAAAGTGGAGCTTTGCTGGAGAAAGATGGTCACAAAGAGGAGGGTCTCTCTTCTTCCTTACTACAGCTGCATAATGACCAGTCCCTTATGGTTCCTGCCGCCATGGCCCCTGCGGCGGTTTGGATGAGAAATGACCCCGTAGGCTCAGCTGTGTGAACACGTGGTCCCAGGTTGGCAGTGCTGTGTGGGTGGTTATGAACCCTTTAGGAAGTGGAATTTTCTCACTGAAGATAGCCTTTGAGAATTTATACCCTTTCCCCTACTTTCAGTTCCCTTTCTTTACTTCCTGTTTGCAGCTTCCTGCTCCAGCCTCCTGCCGCCACGCCTCCTCCCCTGACGTCATAGTCTCCCTCTGGAATAATAAGCCCAATCAACAATTCCTTCTATAAACTGCCTTGGTCATGGCGTTTTACCACAGAAACAAGAACAACACCAAAAAGGGTCAATAGCTTCCTAGAACTGGGAGCCAAAACATACCCTTCCTTTTCTTAAATTGCTTCTTATTTGCGTATTTTTATCGCAGCAATGAGAAGTTAAACTAACACCTGGGGCTCTCGCCAACCTCGTGCTCACTGATTTAGTTTGTCTAGCTGGCCAGCAAGCAGAGATCGTCCATGTTACAACCCTCTAGTGCTAGGTTTATAGGTGTAGCTGCCTTTTTACGCGGGTTGCTGGGGATCTGAACTCAGGCCCTCATGTTTGTGTTGCAACTGAGCCTTTTCTCCCCCAGTTTGGTTTTCCTGAGATGGAGTCTCACTAGTAGCCTACATTATAACACCACGGCACTTGAGGCGAACATCAGTGGTTGGTATCACAGATATTGGTATCCCGTTTCCTTGAAGCTTAGACTCCAAAGTCCTGCAAAGTAAAATTCACAGAGTCAATATTGTGCTCGAAAAGGACCTTTAGAAGTTCAAAGCCAACAATTGATTTCTTTTGTCTATCTTTGCTTCTTGGCTCACGCTTTCCAGGAGTGATGGCACTTGGGGGTCTCTGTGCGACCCCTTCCCTACCCACGTGGATGTGTTAGGATACAGGACGTGCTTCTGCTGTACTTAGGGGAGATTCTCCATTCAAGAAAAGCCCATGGGCACCTGAATTCTGCTTCAGCCCGGCTGCTCCTCCGGCAGGAACTTACACAACAGGTGTGCTCACACAGTGTGACTACAGACATTCGTGAGATGGAAGGCAACCCAATTCAGCACACAGTCAGAACCTGGTTAAATAACCAGGCAGATCCGGCTTCCTCTCTCCTACCCTAGCATTTTTTTTCTTCCTTTCCATGGAGCTTGCAAATGAACAAACACAAAATTGTCAATTTCCCAGGGTGTCAGGCTCAGCCTACACAGTGTCCCTTGCTGTGGTCTGCCAGCAAGATGAATGGCCCCATCCTAGGTGACAGTGACTTCAGGGACATTAGAGAATGGCCCTGATCCTCCCAGCAGCCTCTCCAGCCCCTTTTGCATTTTCTGTCAATGCGGGCAGAAAGCCCTTCTGCAGGCCACTTGCCCCTTGATGAAGCATGTGTGGGTCTTGAACCGTGACAGCCAGGGGCCACCGGAGGCACTGAGCTGCTGGGACCTTCCCAGTTTCCACCCGTATGTCATCTAGACAGATGACAGCTGTGAACTGAGCAAATATCAAAGCAGGAAACAGCAGCCCCTTCTTTGGGGTGCTACAGAGATGCAGAACACCCCTGGGTCCCATTGATGGAACGCATAATGGGCAGGGGATGTCTGTTCTAGACATTTCCACATCTACTTCATCCAATTATCCCACCCCATCACGAGGCGCCTCAGTGCTTTGCCCCCATTTAAATGCTATTTAAAGACCAGCCTCGGTAGGGGGGAGAGTGGGGTGAGTTTGGGCTGGGAGGGGCTGGGTAAAATGTCAGTTTAAGCAGAGCAAAGAAAACAGGTTGGTCTCAATTCCTAATTTATGGACTGCAGTCTCCCAGTCAATTTCCCACGGGGAGCAGCTGGAGGCTGGAAAGCAACAGCTAAACAGGCGGCAAGCCTAGTGAAAATCTTCCAAAGGACGCTCCAGAAGCAGGGTGTCAGTGTACAAATACATGGCTCCCTCCATGATTAAAAAAAGAAAAAAAAAATCCCTGATCAGAATTTACAGCTGGGTGTTCACGGTTAATCCGAAACAGCCGACGCTATCAGGGCCCATAGGCAGCATGTGATAGATGTTCCAGGATGAAGAATTTTGTTTGCTAGCCAGAGATTTCCAATTAGGATTTCAAAGGGGCAACCTGAGAAGAGTCTAGAGGTCAGAATGGTGAGCAAAAGACCCTTCCCAGGACTCCCGCAGAGGATGGAAGGGAGGAGCATGGACCATAGAGTCTTCCAGCCTTCCTAGAGTGGCCCAGTCTGGCCTAAGACAACTGTTGCCATTGCTAATGGGAGGGGTATGTAGTATTCAGGGGAGTCTGGGGGTAAAAATTGAGCCAGGAGGTAAGAAAACAGGAGACTCGGGGCTCCTTGTCAGTGTAAGGATCTGAATTCAAGCCCCCACACCAGTGCATAAAGCTAAGCACAGGGCCAGATGTTTGCAGTACCAGGGGTGAAGAGATGGGAAGCAGAGACAGCCGCATCCTTGGAACTTGCTGGCCAGGAGCCTAGCCTACTTAATGAAGCTTAGGGCCAATGAAGTAACTAAGACAAAGCCCTACGGAATGACACCCTAAGTTGTCCTCTGAAGGCACATATGAGTACAAATGCACACATGCACACAGGTACATATACATGCATACAGGTACACATGTACAAATATACACACAAACACACAGGTATATATGTACACATACACATATACACATACATACAAATACATATGCATATATACACATACAGGTACATATGTGCACACATGTACACACGCAGGCATATGTTTGCACACAGACACACACAGGGATGCATGTATGCATAAACAGACACACAAGCACACATGTACATGCAGGCACTCACAAGCACACACGTGCATGCATGCACTCACAGAGGCACACATATACATACGTACATGCACGCACAGGCACAGGTTGCACACAGAAACACATATATGTATACACAAACACAAAGAGCACACATGGGCAGCCATGCACATAAACACACATAGGCACATATGTGTACACAGAGGCACACATGCCCAGGCATGCACATAAAGAGACACATGTGCATGCATTCACACATATATACACAGGCATAGGTGTGCATGCATAAAAATACACTCAGGTATACATATGCATGTACACAGGGATATGAAGCAAAAGATGCCTTTTCATATGGAAAGTGCAAAGTTTCATGTTTTGACTATTTAAAGAGCTGGGAGGGAATGAGAAGGTCGCTCAGTGGACAAGAGTGCTTACTCTGTACAAATGAGAACTGGAGTTTTGATCTCTAGCAACCACATCAAAAGCCAGACATGTTTGTGTGGGCCAGTAACCCCATCAGTGAAAGACAGATACAGGCAGATCTAGACAGTTCACTGGCTGGCCAGTCTGGTTCAGTGAGAAACTCTGCAGTGGACTATATATAAGGTGGAGAGCAAAAGATAAAGTCACCTGACACCCTGCTCTGGCCTTTACTTGTATATGTGGGTGTTCATATATGTAGTTGCATGTATGTGTCCAGGTTTGTGTACATATGTATATATGTTGCATGAAATATTACAAGAAGCATCCATGCTAATGCCGGCTAGCACTAGCAAATGGCCCAGATCTGCCTCCAGCCCAGAGGAGCGGCCGAGACGTCATTCTTGCCTTTTTAACCAGCGCTCTTTCCTCCTGTCTCACTAAATTCCCGTTGCTGGCTGTCGCCACCCACGCCTCAGGCTTCCAAATTCCTGTGGCTGGCTGGGATGCACCCTAGCACACCACCTTCTGCCGTACTTTTCTCTTTGGAACCCAGCTGAGTCCCCACGTGAAGGAAAACACCACCCAATCTTAATTTAGAATCAACAGGTAACACGATCACTGGACGCAGGATCTAGCATCTTAATTTTACAAACTATTCTATGTTAGAGATCCTCCGGATCTGCCGGGATCTGCCACTCGGAACAACAGTCTCTGGCTTCCTGCATTCTGTCTTCCTCCTTGCTCTTGCCCATCCAAACCCCAAGTTTCTTTCTCCCTCCTTCTCTTCCTCTTTCCAACCTGGAAATCCCGCCTATTCACCTGGAAGTCCCACCTATTCACCCAGTGATTGGTCCCTTGTAATGTTTATGTATTAGAGGAAGATCCCACCACATATATAGGCCAGAGACTTTGCTCTCCTTTCCCAAAATACCACCTCCCTTGGTTGTTGGGATAGTGTTTTTCACTAGCTCAGAATTCCCTAAGTAGGCTACGTGGCTGGCAGTGAGGCCAGGGACCCTCCCGTCTCTGCATCCCACGCACTGGGGTTACAAACGGACACCACCACTCCTAGTTTTTCACATGGACTCTGAGGGTTGAACTCAGGTTCTTATGCTTGCAAACAAGCAGTCTGTCAAATAAGCCATCTCTCTCTTAAGGCTTGTTTAAGTTGACTTTCTCAGATATTTTTTTTGTCACAGTGACAAAAAGCTGACACTTAATTTTATCTCCTTCAATGCTTTAACAAAACTCAGCACTGGAATAATTTGTCGTTAGGATCATTTAATAGATTAATAGATTATTTGTGACAGTGTGCCTATGTAGGGCTGGGGCATCATGAGGAATGCATTGTGGGGATTCACCAGGATTCTATTCTGCACATGTGCTCTGTGCCCAGCCATGCTCCTGGGAGGAGAGCAAGATTTACCGTGACCTCTTGGGTCTGAAACTGGAAGTTCAAAGTCAAAGGGTCATCTCATAGGAGTTCTTGTCGCCAAGTCATAAATCCACTATAAAGAGAACACTAAAACAGAGACAATAGTTTCTGAGGATGTGGCCATTAGATGCAGTTTTTTGTTGTTGTTGTTTTGTTTTGTTTTGTTTTGTTTTTTGGAAAGTTTTAGAGCCCATTGAGTTGTATAAATAAAGGGAGATTTACAACCTCCTTTTTAAGAGTTTCAAAGATAGGTCAGTTGGTGAAGTGCTTGCATTGCAAGCATGAGAACCTGGGTTTGATCCTCAGCGCCTGTATTTAAAAAAGAAAAGAGCTAGGCAGGTTGCACATGCATATACTCCCGCTGAGGTGAAGGCAGAGGCTGGAGGATGTCTGAGTGCTCACTGGCCAGCCAGGTTAGCCAAGCCACTAAGTTCTAGGCAAGTGAGAGGCTCTGTCTCAAAAAACCCCAAGGATATCAACAGCTGAGGTTGTCTTTGTCCTCCACATACTTGTGCACACAGATGCACATGTGTCCATACATTCACATATGCATGCACACATAGGCATGGACAGAAAAGCTCCTCTTAAAATATCTGGGGCCAAGGATATATCTCAGTAAGTAGAGCTCATCTAGTATTCACAAAAGCCTGGGTTCTATCCGTAAGGTTATCAACCAGACTGTGGTGACACATGCTTATAGCCCCAGCACTTAGGAAGTAGGGGCAGGAGGATCAGAAGTGCAAGGTTATCTTCAGTTACATAATGAGTTCAAGGTCAGTTTGGACTACAAGATGCCCCACTGGAAATATATTAACTCACCCTCTCCAGATTTCCCTAGCTTTTTTTTTTTTAAATTGGAGTCCTTTTCAGATACTAGAATTTCACTATCATATTGGTTCAAACTCTCTGCTCAGAGTTAAAAGAACTTAAAAGTTTTGCCTCCTTACAATCCATTTCTTGACCATTTGCAAGTTTGCAGGATACTAAGTGACTGCATGACACTGCGACCTCCAAAAGGAACAGGCGTTCCCTCTTTCCACAGTATCTCCCACGAAAGACAAGAAGCATTGGAAACAGTAAGTTGTGTAAATAAATGGAGGATCCCCAACAGCTGGTCACTTGTGAGACCAAGACTGGTCACAGTGAGAAAGCCATAGAGCTCTGCTCTGGAAGAAGTTATAATCCGGTAATGATCTAGCAAGATGAAAAAGGTAAAGCCAGGCATGCATGTCCCCCAGCACTCAGCTGAGACAGGAGGATCATGAGTTCGAGGTCAGCACAATTCCTATGTTGACACTTGTGTGTCTCATCAGCTCAGTATTACAGACAATCCTACCATGGATCTCCCATGTGCTCTGTGTTCATGCTGTCGTACTTTGAATGTGATCCCTGCCCTCTGCTTCAGGCTCAGATGTTTGAACACTTGGTCTCTAGATGGTGGTGCTGTTTTGGGAGGTGCAGGATCTTTGAGCTGCAAGGCATGGCTGGCGAAGGTAGGTTATTACAAGGCAAACCTTTGAAGCTTTCTAGCTCAGCTCTGCTTCCACCTCAGCTTCTGGTGCAGATATCCACTCCCACATCTGCTGCGATGTGAGCAGTGACCTAAGACCTCACCACCAAGACTAGAGCTGCCCCAATCCTGTCACCCTGCCCTTCCCTGCCCTGACAGTCTGCGTTGTGAGGATTCCCTTCTTGGGAAGATATGGACAACACCTGCCCCCTCCAGAGGTCCCATTAAAAAAACCAAAGCTTGATTCCACTCAACTAGTTTATTGGACTTATTTACAGAAGGTGAGTGAGGGATTGTGGGTAGGAACATGGGAAAATGCAGAGCAGACTCACTGGAAAGTCTATCCAGCATGGACAGCGTGAGCTACATAAATGGGGTCCCTTCAATTTGCAATATCTAGCCTGTATAGTTTCACACCCACTAGATCCCCAAAGTCATGTACAGTTAGGGCAGAACTGCCTTTAAACGACTGTAGGAAGCACCTGGATCCTCAGGTGAGGGTCCAGTGATCCTTCCCAACTTCTTTCTCCTCTGAGGGAGCATCGATAATTACTCTGCCTGCTCCAGACTGTATTCTGCAGTAGGCCCAGCTAATCTTACAGAGATGGTGGCTGTTTTAATGGGAAGACTGAGTTCAACAACAGACTGACATTCCCTAAGACCATGAGTCCAAATAAATCCTGCCTGCTTTAAGTTGTTTCTATGATATATTCTATCACAGCCAACCATAAGGAAATTAACCCACAGTTCCCTTGTGGTAACATTGGTTCTTGATGCTGTGGGAATGGAATATGAGTGTGTGCATGTTCCCAGTGTAGATACCATGGGTGCCCATGGTTTCATTTCCTCTTTTATTTTCTGCCATCATTGTGAATTGAGCATGCCGAGAGAAATGAGTGTCTCAGGAGGAGGAGAGACACTGATCAGACCCATCTTGGCCAAGTCCACCATTCTAGTTTTATTTCTGTTGCTATGGTAAAATGCCCTGATAGAAAGAAACTTAGGAGAAAAAAGGTTTATGTTATGACGTTGTAGTCCATCACTGTGGGGAAGTCAAGGCAGGAACTTGAAGCAGTAGTCATATAACATCCTTCGTCAAGAGCAGAGAGAATGAATGCAATCATGCTCCTTTGTTTTGCTCTGTTCACTTTCTCTCACACGGTTCAGGAATCCCTGCCTAGGGAATGGTACTGCCCACAGTAGGCTTGATATTCCCATATACATAAATGTAATGGAAACAGTCTCCTACAGACATGCCTCTATACCAACCCAGGGAAGAAAGTCCTTCATTCAGACCCTGTCCGGGTCATTCTAGGTTATGTCAAATAGGCAAAGCTAACAGTCACACCCATCTAGTTTCTCCAAACTTCAAACAGACCTTGGAACCAACATGACTATATGAGCTTTGGAGTCATTAGTTAAGCAGTGATTTCACAGCGATAGCTATCTGATACACCTCTTCCCGCAGACTGTTCAGTGCTCCTGCTTCACATACTTGGCTCACTCATAACTCTTAACACGCCCACCTTGGCAGCTTCTCTGCATGCTGTCCCGGTATTGACTTCCTAAGCCCCTTCAGCACCACCATTGATTTTCCAGTCCATCAATTTCCCCTGTATTGACATTTCCATCTCCCTGAGCCTTTCTTAAGCTCATAGCACCTCTCCCGTCTGGCTCTGGTCATCCAGACCTCACCCCTTCTCACCCCTGCATTGGCCATCCTCTCTCCCTTCCTTCTCTCCCCATCTCTCCTCTCCTTGTACCATGAACTGGTGCTTGCTTCTCTGTGTCCCAACTCCCCCTTGCAGGAAGGGATTCAGCATCACTGAATGTGAGAGAATATTATTCACACATGAGACACTGTCGCCGTTGACAGGACAGGTGGGTCCCAAAGCAGGAGTCAATGACCTCCGATGCCAAGACCTCCTGGCAAAAGAAGCCAGGCTTGTGCACAGCAGACCCAAGCTTGTCTGGCAGCATGGAGTCTCTGCCAACGGCAGAGTCTGTGGACTGCAACCGCTATTTGACAGCATGTGTTAACATATTAATGACAAGAAAAGGCCTCTTGGCATAAATATCTCATCCTTCAGTCTTTCACTCTGAAACAAAGGGTTGTCTCCATGAGGGGATGTAAAACAGGCCCAGCAGAGCCAGTTTCTCCTGGAGAGGACCTTCAATTTCAATATTGCCTTCAACGGGACCCCCAATTCCAACGGTGCTTTCATACATGTGCTTTGAGAGGTGGATGCTTTTCTGTGCCTCAAGCCCAAAGTCACATGTCTGACTACAAAGGACAGTAACCCGTGCAGATCATGAAAGGGACATCTTTGTCAGGACGCACCAGGGAAGATGGTGCGCCAAGCTCAAGGTAACTAACTCAAGATGAGCTGAAAGAACGGAAGCTACTTCAAAGGGTAGAGAAGGGGTTATCGATGCAGCTCATCTGGTAGGGTGCTTATCTGAAACACATGAAGCCCTGGCATTAAGTGCATGAATGCTGGTTTAAGTACCAGCATTTCATAAACCGGGGTGGCAGCACACACGTCATCCTAGAACATGGGATCAAAGGTTCCAGGTTCTCTTTGACTACACCGGGAGTTCAAGGTCACTCTGAGCTGTATGAGAACCTGTTGCAAATTTACAAATCCGACAAGAAGGCTACCAGGAATCCACATAAGGGATGCAACCCACTGTGGCTGGTTTGGCAAGGACACCTCCAAGGAAAGACCAGATTCAGAAAGAAGAATGTCTTATAGATATGGCTACTTTGCGATGACCTCAGGTTCACCGGAGGGAGAGAGATGGCCCAATGGGATTCTACTAGAAGGAGATGGGGCAACTCATGGCTGTGTTGTCTGTCCTTCTGGCCTGCACTAAGAGGTCCTGACAAGAGTAGGCAGTCAAAATGAGAAGAGTTCCTTCAGGTGAGCCTTCTTACCTGTAAAGAAGGGGGTGAAGAGTGGATCCGAGTATTTACAGGTCAAAGTGCACCTGAAGCAGCTGCCTATGGCTGGACATTGCACCTGTCTGGATGCCTCTGTGCCAGCTCTGTCATCAACAGGACTCAGTACCCTTTCTCACCAAGTAAAGGACTGAACACATCTCAGTCAATAACGTACTTGCCTGGGAATATAAGGACCTGAGTCTCATCCTGACATCCCACATAGCCATGCTTAGTGTGATGACCTGTGCTTGCCAGCTCAGGGCTGGGGAGGCAGAGACAGGAGGATGTCTTGAGTTCACTGACCATACAGCCAATTTGGCGAGCTCTAGGCCAACGAGACTCTGTCTCAAAGGAGGTGAACAGCACCTGACGAGTAACCACTGAGATTGTTCTTTGACCTCTACAGGCACACGTACACACACACACACACACACACACACACACACACACACATCAAAAAGTAGTGTCACAGAGACCCTCAAAGGGTCAACATGTCCAGGATAAGAGACTGCAGAGTACTCTAAATGATCTAAATGATGTATACATTTAACACACACACACACACACACACACACACACACACACACACACACACACACACACACGGCTTTCCAAGGAAGAGGAAACAGAAAAATTGTCAGACTGAGAGATGGGAGGTAACACCAGGAGAACTGTGTTTTCTCAACACAACAGTACAGTTGCACAAATGGACTCACAGCAGTTGCCACAGAGGGGGCACTAAACCACACCCCTATCTGACAAGCTCTTGGCATTGTATAGCTGCTGAGAGAGAATGGATTCATTTTCTTTAATTGTGTGACCCATGGTAAAGTGACCACAAGCCAGGGCAGGCTCCCCTGCCAAGGATAGGGTTCCCTACATGAACTAGACTCAGAAGGATTGGGAGTAAACCTCGGTTGAGCAGGTAGAGAGGTGATGATGACTAGGGTGGATCTGGAAGGAGTTTGGAGCAGGCGTGAATACAATCAAAATCCATCATATGGAATTCTTTCCAAGAATTAATAAAGATACTTCTAAGTAGGGTCAAATAAGCCCTTGTGTCTTTGTTTAAACTAAGAAAAGGGGGGAAAGGAAAAAATGTGACTGAACCACTTTAAGTCTTGCAACCGAATTCTAGGATAAACAAATTGGCTTGGGAGCCTCCATATTGCTCAAACTACCACCGATGGGGCACATCTCCCTCCGAGGAATGTGATGGGGTATCTTAGAACAACATGGGAATGTTCACTGCTGGTCTTCGTGGTGATTTCTATAGAATGACACCAAAGAAACGACATGAATGTGGAGTCATCTTTGGGTGGTGGCACCAGGAAGCATGGGTAGAGGAAGAGAAAGTGACACCAGAGGAAGAACTCAGGAAAGACTACACGAAGCCAACCACAGCTGTGGCAACCTCAGCTTGTCATTAACTGCAGGGCACCAATACCCTCCCTCCAAGCTGAGCTGTTTTAGACTGGCTGGTGCTGGGTGCAGTATTTATGGTTATGTTTGTATTGTATTTTGAAATATGTATTTATATTAACTCTATTATGCTGAATGTATTAAATATGTATATGTCCATATATCAGTCATTAACTAAGAGCTACTAAATGCTCATCATTTCCCAGAGGCTTTGGGGCTGCTGAGAGGGCTCAGTGGGTACAGTCGCTTGCTGCTAAGCCTTGTTGACCTGAGTTCAATATCCAGAACCTATGTGGTGTAAGGAGAAAACTGACTTCCACCAGTTGTCCTCTGACATCCGGATGCTGGAGCGTGCATGTGCACGCACACACACATACACACATACACACAAGCACACAGACACACACAGACACACACACACAGACACACACACACAGACCCACACACACAGGCCCACACACACAGACACACAGACACACACACACAGGCCCACACACACAGACACACAGACACACACACACACACACAGACCCACACACACAGACACACACACACAGACACACACACACACAGACACACACACAGACACACACACACAGACACTCACACACACAATTGTACATATGTTTATATAAACCTTGAGAATTGCATTTCAGATGTTTTTAGCTTCAGGGACCAAGGTGTCCTTAGGTAGTAGCTATTGATGTCACTTTCACACAGGATGTGTTTAATCGGGTATAATAATACACAGATATACACATAACTGACAAGAAGATAAAGGAAGTCCAGGCATGGTGGCACACACCTGTCACCTCGCCCCTTAGGAATGCAAGTTACAGGCTAGTCTGGACTACATAGAAGTCTTGTCTAACCGTCATTGCCATCTTCCTGAGAGCAGCTACAGCTTGTGACGTGTAATCTTGAGGATCACAAGCTATCCCCAAGACTGGGATTCTCGTAGGAGGAGGCCACGGGGAGTCACCTGAGAGTCCAGCCACTCCCTCGAGCAGCCCTCTTCTGATGTATGTAATTCTGCCTCCGCTGTCGCATGGTCTCTGGAGGTGATACAGAGTGCAGAAGATTAACTGAAGAGGGCTGGTGACCCATCTATGCCGCTATGGAAGCCATCAGTAATGCGCAGTGCAGGACTTTCTGATGTTGCTGTTTGCGGGTAACAAATGCTCCTGTAACCCCTAACCTATGCTGTGTAAGCACCCCTCACCCTGCGCAAGTGTGCCTCATACGTGTGTGTGTGTGTGTGTGTGATATATGTGTATGTGCATGTGCACATGTGTCTCTGTCTGAGTGTGCGTATATGCTCACAGATCAGGAGGCAAGAGAACACCACAGGTCCGAGGAATGAAACAACAGTGTGGTCAGGAAGCAGGCAGAAATGGAGAAATATATATAAAAGGCTCTGCTGAGGTTTCTGGGGCAGGGGTCGAAGACAGGTCCTGGAGACTCAGAGCCACCCCTGCTTGTCATTCTCTGGCTCCAGAGCTTAGGACAGGGATAGAGGTCAAGAGGAGGACTCCACTGAAGAAGAGCTATGAGCAGTTTCTGGTGGCACAGCCTTATAATCCCTAAAGGTCTCGGTTCAAAGCCAGACTGGGAACTAAATGAGACTATCTCAAGGTAAAAAGTAAAAGGAATGCTGGAGATATATATCAGTGGTAGAGCACTTATCTAGAATCCTTCAGTGAGGGGCTGGGGGCGTGGTTCAGTGGTAGAGCCCCTGCCTAGAATCCCCCAGTGAGGGGCTGGGGTGTGGCTCAGTTGTGGAGCCCCTGCCTAGAATCCCCCAGTGAGGGGCTGGGGTGTGGCTCAGTTGTGGAGCTTCTGCCTAGAATTCTCCAGTGAGGGGCTGAGGTGTGGTTCAGTGGTAGAGCCCCTGCCTAGAATCCCCCAGTGAGGGGTTAGGGCATGGCTCACCCCATTGAACCACATACACACCAGCCCCTCACTGGGGGGATTCTAGGCAGGTGCTCTACCACTGACCCGTATTCCCCTGGGCAAAGGCAGGGGGATTACAGTGTGTACCCGGGTCTGTGTCCTCCCCACCTGTGGGACATAGTCAGACTTTGGCTCCAGCAGGTACAGTGGGCATCCCTGATTAAGCAGCAGCATGTATTCCAGAAAGACAGAGAATATGTTCCTGGTTGAGTATGCTCGGTGCCAGGTGTGGGCACCAGAGGCTCCTCTTTTGTAGCCAATTCTCTGAACAGCTGGGCACCTGCTGTCTTCCCTGGTGCCAGGGCTGGCTTGGAAGACACTACCCACTGGCTTTTCAGGACATACTCTCTTCTGCCAAACAAACACTCTGTGTTCTGCTCTCTCTACGGCCATTTGGGAAATCTGTGGGTCTCTGGCTGGGGAAGAATGGAAAGGGGTGAATAAAAGGACCTGATGGTGGAGAATGGTGTGAATAATGTAGGTTAGGGGCCTGGAGGTGGACAGATCCATCCAGATGGGAAGGCTCTCATTTCAGCAGCAGCTTCCTCCTCTCCCTCTCCCTCTCCCTTCTCCTCTCCTCCTCTTCTCACTACCCTTCATCTTCATCCCCTCCTTCCCTCCTTCCCTCTTCCCCTCTTCCCTTTCTCTTCTCTTTTCTTCCTCTCCTTTGTTGTATCTCCGTCCCCCCCTCCCCTCCTCCCCTCCTCCTCCCTCCTCTCCTCCCCTCCTCCTCCTCCTCCCCCTCCTCCTCCTCTTCCTCTCCTGTGTTAAATCCCCCCTCCCTGTTTCTCCCTCCTTCCCTGTCTCTCTCTCTCTCTCCTTTTTTTTTTAAATTTATGGTGCTGCTTTTGGAACCAGAGCCTTGCACATGCCAGGCAAGCATGTACTATAGAAGTATACCTGTACCCTCAGCTGGCTGTCCTATTGGCTTCTACACACACACACACACACACACACACACACACACACACACACACACTTGTGCACATGCACGCTAACCATGTACTCAGCCACACTGAACAAGAGAAAGCCAGCACCTCAGAAGGGAAGGCATAAAGAGGCAGAGGGGAGGCATGGGAAAGGGGTCTGTTTCTAGAACATCTGTGGAATTACTGCAGGGCTTTATTATTCATTCATTCATTCATTCATCCTCTGTATATGTGTGGTAGTGTGCCTCGTGTATGATTGTTCACACGTGCATATGCACATGTGTATATGTGTATACATGGGGAGGCCAGCCATCCAAGTCAGGTATCTTCCTCCCCTGCCCCACTGAGGCAAAGTCTCAGAGAACCAGGGCTTGGTAATTCAGCTGTCCCAGTTAGCTCCCTTGCCAGGGATCCTTTGTCTCTGTCCCTTAAGCATTGAGATTACAGGTCACAGTGACCTGCTGGCTTCTATGTGGGGTGCTGGAGATCTGAACTGTAGCCCCAACACTTGCAGAGCAAGCTCTCTTTCCAAGGAGCCATCTCTACAGCCTGATTGATTGGTCGGTTGGTTTGATTCTGTTATATTTTTCCAATACTGAGAACTGTAGAGAGACTTATCCAGGCTGATCTTGAAAATACTATGTAGCCCAGGCTAGCCTGAATTTCCAAATCCTCCTTCCTCAGTAGTGTCTGACTGCCGGGATCACAGCTATACACTACACACTGCCTTGGGAGCATTTCTGAGAGAACTGTCAGTCACTTCCTCATTTCTGGATGGATCCCTTTCTGGGACCCTTCTCCCATCCCTTCTGGATATCAGATTTATCCAGGTTCCCAAGACCTCAGTCCCAGAGGAACCAGGTCTCTGCTTCCGGAGAGCCTGGCAAAGAACACTTTTGGCTCAGCCTCCCCCCGCCTCCAGCACAGCATTGCGCAGAAATGCAGAAAGCCCAGGACAGTTGCAAATGCCTCTCTTCATTATGATTTTTTTTCCTAGAGCTTGCTAATTAAATCATTAAAATTTTATCTTCACTTAACCATGGATAAAGAGCATTTGAAACATTTAATTAGTATGCTGCAAGAGAGCCACGTAGAATCCTTGCAAGTTAGACCTGTTAGGAAAGGAAAGTGGATGAGGCATGGGAGGAGGGTGAGCAAGGCAGTGGGATGGTTCCAATACAAAGGAATCTGTAACTGCTTTCCTGCTTTTGATAAGAGCTGAGAATCAAATCCGAAGGGGTGTGTGTGTGTGTGTGTGTGTGTGTGTGTGTGTGTGTGTGTGGTGTGTGTGTGTGTGTGTGTGTGTGAAAGAGAGAGAGAGAGACAGAGACAGAGACAGAGACAGAGACAGGGAGACAGAGAAAGACAGAGAGACAGAGACAGAGAGTCAGAGGGAGAGGGAAGGAGGGAGAGAGAAGACCTAAGAGCAGAGAGCATTGGAGTTTCAGTGCTTTTGGCTTAGCTTCTAAATATCATTTCCGATTCTGCATAAATTTCCATACACCTTTCTGCATTCTCTGGCCGTCTCCCATACCTGACCAGCAAAATAAAATGTTGTGGAATAGAAATGAAGTGGTACAATGCCAAGGCCAGACTAACATTCAACAGGTTAGGGGGAAAGCCCTGTCGGTCCTCTTGTCCTGTCCCCACATCTGAAATTTCTCTAAGCTTGCTTGCTTGCTTGTCCCTCCCTCTCTCCCTCCCTCCCTCCCTGCCTCCCTCCCTTCCTTCCCTTCTTCCTTCCCTCCCTCCATCCTTTCTTCTTTTCTTCCTTCCTCCCATCTGTCTGTCCATTCTTCCTTCTTTCTCTACAAGACAGTTTGTAAACTTAGCTAGTTTGATCTCTCAGTCTTTCTGTCTCAGCCTTTCTGTAGCACAGGTTAGCCTCAAATTGACAACCCTTCTAACCCAGTCTCGGGGTATTGGGGTTATAGATATTAACCACCACACACAGCTCTCACTAAATATTTTCTATGACCTCACACAAGCTCATGACGACCTCACAGTTAGCACCAGCATCTCTCCAGCCAGGATCGAGCTTTGGCACTAGCAGTTCCAAGGCTACAGTTATACAAGGCAGCAGGCATTTGTTTTCCTGAAGTTCCAGAGACCAGGAGTGTGGTCCACCACTACCCTCCCTTAGGCCATTCCGGCTTCTCCCAGTTCCTCTGGCTTCCTGGTTTGTGTCTGAATCGTTCAGTGTGCTTCCAATGTGTTCTCCTCTCTACTTTTGTCTCTAGGTCCACCCCCCACTCCCACTCCTCACCACATACACATACAGTCATATTGAATCAGTGCTCTCTGGACTCTGGACACCACCTTAATTTAATTGCCTGGGCAAAGACCCATTTCTTCCAATACAGCTGAATCTCGGGATGCTGGAAGTCTTTCTCCGATATTCCTCCTCAGGGGACAACAGTACACCTAGAACAATACCCCTAAGGGATTTGGAAGGTTGTCTGAGGCCACACAACTGGTGTATGAATCATTTTACTCCTCCCTCAGTTCCAGGAGGCCAGCCAGAGGCGAAGAGGTTAGGAGAAGTCAGAGGCAGCTAGGCACCCAGCCTTGCTTCTTAGCATCTGGCAGCCTTGGTCTAGAGACAATGACTTCTAATGGTTTGAGTGTGTGCTTGGTACAAACACAGGAGTCAGCCAAGCCCAGGGATATAGGCCTGGGAATGCTGAAGGAGAAAAAGCAAAGTTAAGATGGGTCACATACAGAGACAGTTCAAGGCCAGTCCCGGCAATTCTGTTTCAAGACTTAAAGGAAGAACCTGGGGAATGACTCAGAAGTTAAGAGCACTTGTAGCTCTTTTAGAGGATCCAAGTTTAGCTCCCAGCTCCCACATCAGGGGACTCACAACCAATTGTATCTGCATTCCAGGGTGATGTGATGATACTCCCTTCTGGTCTCCATGACCTGCACACATGTGGCAGACACCTACACACATACACACACAACCATAAATAAAGATAAAATTAATCTTTTTAATGTAGAGACTGTGGTCAGTAATCAGTGGTAGAGCCCCTGCCTAGAATCCCCCAGTGAGGGGCTGGGGTGTGGCTCAGTGGTAGAGCCCCTGCCTAGAATCCCCCAGTGAGGGGCTGGGGTGTGGCTCAGTGGTAGAGCCCCTGCCTAGAATCCCCCAGTGAGGGGCTGGGGTGTGACTCAGTGGTAGAGCCCCTGCCTAGAATCCCCCACTGAGGAGCTGAAGATGCGGCTCAGCAGACAGGTGTGCCCCCAGTGTTTGAAAAGACCCTTGGGTGCCAACCTCAGTACTGAAAAAGTTAAAGAATGAGAGAGTTTGTGGGCACATGTGGAGAGTCAGACACCCTTGGGCACCCTGGAACATTCACCAGCATTTCTGCAGGAGGAGATTAGACAAGGGAAGGATCTCCCCCATTAAACACAGTAATTATTCAAATCCTTTGAGGCAACCTGCAGGAAAGAGTATGTAAAACATTAAAGGAAACTTCTGGTGGGAGCCGCTATTATTCTGTCAAGTTGTGGCAAACACGAGGATGTCAGCACTCATAGAACACCATGATAGGAGGCTGTGTGGAAAGCAGTGGTGACAGCTATTAACCTGATCTGTTTGTTAGGAGATAATGAGAGTGCGCAAGTCCTTGATTTCTGCTAACTGCTTTGGGAGTTTAACCCTTTACTGGGAACCACCACTGCAGGCTGGAAGGTGTAGTCGGATTGCAAACATCCCCGCCAGCTCCCGGGTATGAGCCAAGCAGGATTTCACATGCTTTGAGAATAATGGATTCAAACCTAATAGGGTTTGAACAAGTGACTTTACTAGGTGTTTTCAAAAGAACTGGGAGAAACAGTAGCAAGCTGGAAGGGGAGGGAGGGGGGTATCTGGCTGCTGTAAAGAATAGGGGTGTGGGGCTGGGGATTTAGCTCAGTGGTAGAGCACTTACCTAGGAAGCTCAAGGCCCTGGGTTCGGTCCCCAGCTCCGGAAAAAAAAGAACCAAAAAAAAAAAAAAAAAAAGAATAGGGGTGCAACCCCCACTCTACCATAGCCACTATATGTCTGCCATTTGGTCCCAGTTGCTGGAGGGGGACACTGGGAAAGCTTTTCTACCCACTCAGAGCAAAGAAAAGCTTATATGTCTTTTCCAAAGAGTAAAAGAGTTGCTTGTGCCCAACTGTCCTGGTT